>NW_026533254.1:9428267-9480348 GCF_026225885.1 Hylaeus anthracinus
AGAGAGAGAGAGAGAGAGAGAGAGAGAGAGAGAGAGAGAGAGAGAGATGCGAAACTTATGGCTCTGATTATTCCGGATCGCTGGCTGCTGTTTACGTTGAGGCTGACAGTGAGAAACACTGCATCAATAGGACGCAATGACAGCAAGTTAGGTACAGTTATTTGGTGACCCATTAGTTACCTCAGCCATCGTTCAATGCAACTCGTAAATAACACGGCCACTCGCTCCTTGCTGACAGCTTCAGGAAATGGTGGGGATAACTTCGTTGCAACCTACAAGGGGAAATCTGTTGCAACTCGTGAGGAATCACTGTGAATGCAAGTTATACTTTTCTCATCAATCCATAGCAAGCTCTGTATCGAAATAATAATTCGTGCACTTTATGAATGATTCAATAATAACGGCAGCCGAACTGTCTTCGTTACTCTTCACCGTCTCTGTAATTAACAGATTTCTGAAATATAGACTTGCAACAATGTTTCCTTTAAGACGTCGAAGCAGGTGCGCAAGATGTTAGGTTCCATGTTCGATAAGGGAAATTCATGGAGTAGGAGATTTCGAAAATTTTGAAGTACTGTGTGCAAGTAGACTCGAGGAGTTGGGAGTGGAACACGCGTGCACTATGTATATTGGGAAGTTCGACAAGATTATCAGCATGAACGTGGGTCTACGTCATTTAATGCTCGGATAGGGCTTCGCGCGATATCCTATTTGGAAACAGTCTAATAAGATACTGTTGCTGTGATTCACGTCATTGATTAGTTTTAGTAAATCCTATCCTTGAGGTACTTAATATTTTATTTCTCATAGTTTACCGAAAATTGGTATCGCACCGTGAAAACATAAGAACCTTTCCTCTCGGTGCTTCTAACAATTAAACCAACGACTGGACACGAGAAACAGGAAAATATTCCCGCGCACTACTCCGGTGGTACCGGTTCCTAAGCGAGCGTAAATTCGAAAAAGGAGAACAACCCTTGGCGCGCTACAAAGGCGCGTTTGTGCTCGAGAAACTTTTGTCTGTGAAATTGATATCCGTTTAAGCGTAAACTTACGATCTCGTTAAAAGTCGTAAAAGTTACACGATTCGTTTCTTTCGCGAGTCGGTCGGTCGTTACGGACCACGAATAGCAAACTTGGCTACTTACGTTCGACCTCGTGTATTTCCGCCACTCCGGAATCACCTGAGCATTTTCAGGTTTTCTTGGCATCCGTTCTTTTCGCACGTTTTGGCATTCGACGCACGCTCGAACGCTCGTGGGCGTTCACACGTTATGAATATCCTCGTCGGACCAATCGCACGTGCGTTTTCTTCCGCGTACTTTCATGTTTGCTCGTTTCCGGTTCGGAAATCTTCCTGCGTTATAGACTCTCGGTGGATGATATTTCGATTCGTCGATGCGCCGGCGTGTTTTTAAAGAGTTTCCTTCGTTCGTGCATGCGATGGGATTTTCGAAATCCTTGGAGGTCTTATTTATCTACCCCAGCGCGAGTAAGTGTTTCGAATATAGAAAATAGAAAAGTGTACAGCAAATTATAAATTCGTTTTCTCTGCTATCGTTGTTAAATGTCTTTGTTACACGTGTAGGGAACTGGTTGTACGAATAGAAATTATTTTACAAAGGTGCAACGTTAGGAATGTATTGGTTACAAATTTTTCAGTGCTAGGAATGAAAGAGCAGTTTCCGTTTTACCATGAATATCCACAGAACCATAAAAGATACAGAAAGTAAATTGAATTTAAAGTTTTATGCTATTCGATATTCTACAATGTCGTGAAAAAGAATTTTCGAGGAGAAAAGAAATAGAATTTTGTTCGAAAATTCTTCTGCATTCTATTGTAGACTGTCTGAAACCATAAAAAGTCAAACGACAATGTTTTTCGATATCTTTTACGATTTCGCAAGTATTCGTTTCGCAGGTACGAAAACACAATTTCTCTCAAAGAGTACTTTTTCATTTTCCTAAGATATCAAGTCTCCCAATATTCAAAATAAATCACACCTTCGCATTTTCTCTATATATGCCATTCCCAACTTTGTTTTTCGTACCAAGTTAACTCGATGAAAGGGTCAAGCGTTTTTGCATCCCCGTTGTTAATCACACCATGCAAAATGTCTAACTTTGAACCCTTCCGACAAACAACTTTCGAGTAACTTGAAAACTGCTCGCGAGCCAGGACGATCCTTCTCCTGTCTAACGGGATGCAAACAAAATTCGCTCGCTCCAGGTTTACAAGACCTGGCTGGAGACTTTAGCCGCGATAATATCTCCATTATCTCGGGATCAGGGACGGAAGCGTTTCACACTCGACGAGAGTTCCGCGAATATCCATTTCCCGTCTGAATTCACGACGTTACGCGGCCGGTTAAAAAGCCGCATAATCATGTATCGAATGGCACGCTATCATTCAGGAGGAAACGGGCGTCGGCCTACGGACGTAGACGAATATAGAGGAAGACGAACGATCGTGGCGAAAGTGTACGGGGAAAAATAAAGGAAAGGGACAGAGCAAGGATCACGGTTGGAAACGTTAGGCGGGCGGGAGCGGGTGGGTTCTTGGCACGGCCTCTCCTTTCGGGGTAAGGGTAAGGGTACAGCCGCCATCCATTACGGGCGGCGCATGACACCTCGGGAGATATATCGACTCACCGCATCCTCGAATTGAATCGAATGCCGCCGACAAAAACACCAATGAGCAAAATAGAACATTGTGATCGATGCTTCGGCTGCCGAAATTTATCAGCGAATGAGTTACCGTGGCGCGCTCGCACACTACAACGAATCACATCGAAGGGGGGACGCGCGCGCGCGCGTACGCTCCATTCCGTGCGATTTCGTCCATCCGTTTCCCCTTCCGACAGCAGAGGCATCGACGATCGCGAGCATTACGGTAAACAGTTGATCAAACCCTGCGGATCCGAGTTTTCCTTGCGGGATTGGCAATCACGCTGCACGCACCACGACGAGCCCTCGACTTACGTGGCTAATTTGTTCAGGGGATAGACGAGGAGTGTTAGGCTTCAATTGGATATTTATAAAGAATTTTCGAAACACGAAAGGTGTTTTAGGAGATAGAATATATTTAGATAAATGTATGCAGTCGGTCCCATAAATATCCGCTGTGTTTATCGAAGGAACTGTCTTAATCAAATGACAGGTTTGATGTTTACAATTAAATATTTTTTTATAAATGTGTACATGAATAAACTTTACATTTGTATGTACCTATAATGAAAAATTTATTTGGAAACATCAAAGATATGAATTAATTTCGACAAATGTCTTCTACAGACATAAAAGGTACAAATACTTATGAGATTGACTGTATGTATATAAATTTTCTGTTATACTTTTCGAGTCTCGATAAAGTTTCTTTCCTCCGTTATTAAATGTACACCTAGCGCCGATACGCCGCGCGAAACTCTCTGGCGGAGTTAGGATTTAACAAACTCTGATAAACAAGCCGAAAACTCGACACCAAGTGTGCTCGGTAACGCGTGGCACAGTTTCCGTTGTAACTGCACTCTTCAGAGGGATCTTATACTCTGCGGTGGCTTAACAGGATCTTCATATGTCTTTCCCCGCCTGAAAATCCCTCACTCCTCGGCGAAACAGTAGGTGTATCCTCCCCGGTAACCGCGCTGTCGACGTTCACTTCTGGGTGGTGGAAATGCTGGCGTAAAACACGGGATTAGCCGGAACTAACGTACAAACAGAAGTTTCACTTTCAAACAGCGAGACGCAGTCGAGGGGTCATGACGGTGGTGCGGGGCTGTTGTCGGAAGGGCGTATTAGCAGCCTCGCGCGAGTGTAAACATCGCATAAATCCGCCATGCGCCACTGCCTAGGCGGCGCGTTGTACCGAAGTAACTGTAAATACCCTGGCCGACTTCGTAGATTATCCTGATACCATCGTCGACAGCAAGAGTAACGATTCGAAGCCCTGGATTGGGCGCAGTGGACGCTACAATTGAACAGGGTCCATTTAAGCGGAGACAACGCTGTAATGGTCCCCAAGAAGAGCTACTTCTGAGGGCAATTATTTATAAAGGAACTATACGATGTGTTGTTTTCAAACTTTCGTTATGTTTTATTGAACATTTATAGAAACAAAAATTGGTCTCGCAGTGTCATCAACATGGCGTTACTCGGTCTGACAGCATGCGCAAATGAGGACTGAAAGAAAGACACTGCTGTTGGGATTATAGCTATGTGACCAGAAGAAGGACTTCAATTTATGGCTTTCACAGCTACAAAGTATTATAGAAGAAATATTAATCACAGAGAGAAGAAATTATTATCAATTGCACTAACGATTAAGAGAAAGTACGAGAAGAGTACACGAAGGTGGTAGTCTCTATTGTAAACCTACTGATACTGTCCAGGGAACTTCCGACCAACGTAATTTACTCGTGACTAATCGAGAGGTCAACTCTTCCCCTAAGATCGTCGTCAGGTAGCTGAAAAACTTGGACACGGACGTCAGCGACGAGTTCCAGACGTCGGAACGTTGGAATTGTAGGGCAAAAGCACGGTATTCGATCAATTGACGACTACTCTCCGGGCGTAATTGAAAATTAAACTGTCTTATCTGCTGTCGCCTACTGGCCGGCACCGTGGATACAGTATAGTCGCGTCTGCCTTTCCGGGCTTCCAAATAACCATTTCCAGGGAGTGAATAGTTAATTTCCTAAAGTTTCAGCTCGGCCGCCTGAATGCCGCATTGATTGGTACTCCAATCAGTTAGGGGTGAGCGTGGATAGCCGGGGGAAGAGATCGTTCGGGATAGTCTACGGTCGGGTGGGGAGGGGATCGACGATGAGGCGGAGGTTGGGGTAGTCGATGGTGGCGTTGGAGGTGATGAAGGGAGTGAAGGATACACCCTTCTGCGGCGTAGAACCTTCAAGGCACCGGTGCAGGGGTTGAAGGCGGAGAGAGGGGAAGGGGCGAAATTGAGTCTCCTAGAGGTGATTATCATTCGAAGTGGATCGGCCGAGGGTACTGAGCTCATCCCCTTCGGTTCGCTTTATCGTCTTTTTTTTCTACAACGATCGCCGCGCTAGATTGCTTTCATAAAATCCATTTTTAATAGAACCGAGCGCAATCAACATACGGCATTGTGGTCTCGCGTAGCACATCCTCGATTATACCTTGTCGACATTTCAGTTTTTCATTAATAATATTAACGACTGCTCGAGCGTTTATACCGAGCTCGCTCACGGAAGCGAACTAGTCTATTCGTCAAAGTAAAGAATATTCAATCTATTGATTTTCATCCAGAAAACCATATTATAAATAATCTCAAATGAAGCCTCGAATATATACTTAAAAAAAATCTCATATTTACTCATATCGGGGATTTGTCCAGCCGCGAGCTCTTAACACAGAGACAGTAAAAGGGGGATGACGGGCGTGGAAGGAAGTTACGTCTAGCCGGTCCAACACAAAGTGACCTCGATCCGTAACCAGCCCGGTAAATCTCCAGCGCGACGGTCAAGGGAGCTTTGAATTTCGAAGGAAGACTGGTCAGTCTCGATAGCGCCGCAAGGTTCCTTCGGGGAATCTTGACCGACCATCTTTGTGACAACTCGGTACGAAGAGTTCCTCTTGATCCTCCGCGCTGGAAGGGAACATGAGTTGCTTGGGAGGAGATAGGGCAGGACGCTGGAAGCGGTAGCTTGAGGAGGGAAATCCATCCAAAGCTTTCCAAGAATGTTGGAGCGATAAACTCCTGTCGGAGCTCGGCGGTATCTCTTGCCGGCAGTAGCAGCTCCAGGAGGCGCAGGGCATCGCGCCAAACCAGTTTTAAATGCGCTCTTAAATTTCACCAACTTGCGACGAGCCGTAAACCATCTCGGCGGCTCTACCGGGTTAGGCTGCTGCTCTTGTCGTATTTGGCTGAGCGAAGTACCCGCAGAGTTCCTGCGATGGGATCTGCCAGCGGATCTTTCGTCCGTACCACCCATCGTCCTGCGGATTACGTATCATCCTAATCCAGATACCAGATTCGATCTCTCTTTCTTCGACTGGCTCCTCCGTCGCGCGGTTTTTCTTTTTATTTCGTCTCAACGTCTCGCTGCAGGAATTTTCCGTCTTTGCTCCCCGGCATGCGAGACGCCTGGGTCCTGCGAGATCAATGGACGCGACGACTATTCATGCTTGTGCGCCTCGTTATCGGGTTTGGACTAGAACAGCTCGTAGGCTGGGCTTTGTCTTTGGACGGAGCTAATCAGTTTAGGCTTTGTAACACCAGCTCTAGCTACATCTTGGCTTCTAGGATTACAGTAACACTATACTAGAAAAATGTTATTGTGCTTCGAAAGGTTAAGCTGAAGTCACCCTCAGCTCCAAATAATTAGCAAAGGATGTTACGTTTATAAGCACTTCATTTCTTCGACAATCTCGGAAACTACAATCTCGAGAAGAAGATGTGAACGTAATATATAATATGACACTAGATCACCGTAGTTGTAACAAAGAATTAATAATAATTCGTTGGAGGTGTGAAGACAATAGTCCGTGTTTACCTGATTGGACAATAAATTCGGTTATTTCAAACGTCAACGGTAACAGCTGTTCGAATTTAAAATCCAGGCAATCTAAACAATATGATTTTCATCTCACGCAATCTATGTGCTCGGAGCATCTTTCATGCCGCTATAAACAACCTGAGTAGTATTTGCAATTTCCGTATTAGGTGATTCGCCCCGTACAGCGCGACGTTGTTCAATCACGTGGATTAAGTTGTCTCATCGTATCCAAGAACGGGGGACGCCGGGAGATGCCGCCAGATTTAACAAGGAGGGGCACACAATCTCGATTTATCGCTGTCGTGAAGTCTGCCGGTTATGAAGCGGCGTAATGAAATTCTCCCGTATAAGTATATACGCTCTATACGGGATAGGTCTCGTGTGAGAGTGCGGTCTACATCTTAATGCCACAGGCCCATAACAATAACCACCGCGAAATGGGCAAGTAGCCTCAGCGGCAATAACACCGTCTGGGTTCCCCGTGCAACACTAGGCATCACCGTACGTATACCGGCCCTCCTGGATATCTCGAAGCAATTACCGACTAAGAGACTGGGGCCTCGTTAAGGTAATAGTGTCCATTATCTCGGGGCATAAGGGAAGAAGTAAAGCAGACCTTGAACGCGGGGAGCGAAAATAATCAGCGGTCTCCTCTGCGAGCCCTGAGACGTATGGGCGGACGCCTTTCGGGTCCGTTTTCTTTCTCAGCTGATCGATGGGTTCTTTCTACAGGGGTGTGTAAGTTCGTAGGGTTAATATCTTTATCAGTCGAGGCAATAGTGTCCATTATTTCGGCCCATAAGAGAAGAAATAAAGTACATCTTGAACGCAAGGAATGAAAATGATCAACGGCTACTGGGTGCATTTTGAATTTTTAAAGCATCTCGAGTTGCTGGTAGATGCCAAAAAAACAGCCTCAAGTGCAAAGGGTTAATTTACAACGTTAATATTTATATAAGTATCAAGTTGACCGCCTTGGTAGTTTCGGCGATAATAACGCGCAACAGTCCAGTAACGTCGCAAGTCGGACGAAGCATTTTTCAGCTGGAATCCTTCACAGGCAATTTCTTCAGGCGAAGTTTCTCGCTGCCGCCTTTGTCCAGGCCAATATCCCTTACATTGTCATCGCGCGTTTCCCCAGCAGCCTTGAATGGGAACAACAGCCATCGTGCCGCATCCGTGGCTGGAGCGATCGTTCACGCATTATCATAATCGCGATTGAGCGAAATTCAATGAGGCGGATCGGGCCCTAGATTCCGTTAATGGTACGAGCTCCGGTGCCGTTTAGCTCCAGGCGATAGAAACGGGCTCTCCCATTGGGTTGCGGGCTGAAGTACGCTCTGGCGTCGTCGTTGTTGTCGTCGACGTCGTAGCCGTCCTTGTCTGAGTCCGTTGAGTGAAAATACTGTTACGGGAAAAATTTCGAAAGCCTCGGTTTATGGCAGGACGTATCCATGGTACTCTGGTACCTTTAGGCCGTTATGGCCATAGTAGGAAGTGTGTTCTTCTATTTGAAAGACTTCGAATCTTTGGTTAGTGTAGTATATCCAGAAGCTGTTAGGGTCGTTTGAACTGTCGATTGCTGTGAGCCTGGTTCAACATTCTCTTGTAACGGTAAACCAACAAATTTTTTGAAGTATTCAACTTGTGAAATGGATCCAATACTTAGGTGGGTTCTCCATTTTCCAATCGTCACAGTGTAATCAGACAGCTAATACCGAATAGATTGCGGATCCGAATGTGGAGCACTGTCTGAGATTAGAGGTGGTGTCATAACTCGAAAAGATCTACCCCTAGCGATTCTACGCCGCAACCTGGCTCGCCTTTTATGCGAAGTGGATGTTCGTGCGGATGGTTGGGAAGCTGGAGAAGAGCCTGGAGCAGAATAACGGGACCGCCGCTCGAGTTATAGGAGCCCCATGCTTCCAAAGGACTCGGTAATTAAATAGAAGCCAAGTTTTTGCGAGGAGGGTATGAGGGCCCGAGCGTCGGCACAGATGAGAGAAGCAGATGTGGAACGGGTTGTTATTCATGAATTTCTTGATTAGCACGCTTAGCGCTGTCCGAACATTTTTCCAAGACGCGTATCGCGAATTAAATCACGCGCACCCGTGTGTCGTTTCAGGATTTCCTTGTTTATCGGATCTCGTTACGCTCGCTATGGTATGGCGGTTTTAACGAGCCGTTAATCGTGTCAAAGATCAAAGCTTTAGGATCGCTCCCGTCGTATCATGGCGGGCTTACGCTCCTCGTCTCGACAGGAATTTCTGTCTGCTTCTCTGATCGCGATCGCGTACCAAAGAACTTTTGCGAAACCGGTTAACCGAAAGTATGCGAATGGCAGAGGTTCTTTAAAGCTGTTCCGCTTTGCTGTGTTTCGTACGATTCAATCGAAACTGGGGTTAGAAGGTCGCGTCATCATTCTTATCATCTTCTCCCTATTATTCTTTTATAAAGTGATGCATTTGAAATAGGTTGGCTCAAATATTTTCAGTGCTTTAAATAGGGTTAGTAGCGGTAGTTCATTGTTATTTTTAAATTACATCGATTTATCATCTCGGACTTGACATACCCACGCGATATTATCTTTAAGAACCAACGTGTACCAAGTCTTTCGCAGCGAAGAGCTCCGCTACCTCATTACGAGAAATCCGAGGGCAGATGTCGTTCCTGCGCGAATAGAGACACGGAAGCAAAGGGTGAATCCAGATGAAGCGTGACGAAAAAAATTGAACGAGGGCCTGCATTTGATGTGGTTGTTAGCGTCTGTTCGCGATACGATCAGGGCAAGAAAAAAGATCGGTTACGGGTGACGCAGAGGAACCGACGCGAGACAAGACCGAGAGCAAGAGTAATAGGAGACCGGATGAGAAGACAGAGTCTACGAACAGGACCAGCACTCACCTTCTTTTTTTAGGGGGTGAGACGAGAGCCTCGAGGAGAGAGACGTATCGAGATATAGAAAAAAAAATGAGGTGGAATGGGGTTGGAAAGGAGCGAAACACAGGGTGGAGAAAGAGAGACGAGTGATGGTAGAGTAACGGAGGAGAGAGACGACAAGAAGAGACAGCGAGGGTGGCTGTTGCTGTTGCGACCGCGGCATTACCTCCGCACCATTAACTCACAAAACTTTCCGCTTGAATCTTGTTCTCGACTCGACTCGCCCCTTCCTACCCCTCGCTGGTCCGTCGCTCGTGCGGCTCCCCTTGGCTGCAGGACCAAAAAGATCCCCCATACTTTGCAAGTGCTACCAAACCACGCCGGACCAACGCCACTCCGAATTGTGTATCCGACTCCATTTGGAAGTTATCAACATAAATAGCGGCTCTGTAAACGAGCATGGTCGAGCGTGCAGGCGTCGGTATGCTTTACGCTCGCTACCATTAACGCCGCGGTGGAACCGTAATCGCGCACGTGGACTCCTCGCGAGAACGCATTCCCATCCTGGAATCCCAGACTCGCGTGATCGTCGACCAAACACGTGGATTTGTGGGAAGTTTTGTACGCAGGGGTAGCACTGAAAAGTGTTGCATACGCGTCAGTCCCATAAGTATTCGTACCTTCTATGCTCATTGAAGAAGTTTGTCTAAATTGAATGATAGACATGTGTTTTCAAATAAATTTTTCGTTACAAATATGTACACGTGTAAAGTTTATTCATGTACATATTTATAATGAAACATTTATTTGGAAACATCAAACCTATCATTCAATTTAGACAAATCACAAATCTTCAATGGACAATAGGTACGAATACTTATGGGACTGACTGTACGTCGGAACCCAAAATGAAATACCTACATGGTACAACAGCTTAGTTACTCCGTAGCCAAAAATTCAATTATGGAAATCGATGGCAGAGTCCGCGGATACGGATGACACTTTCGTGCAAAGAAGTACGCCAAACATTATAAGTTGCTTCCCACCAGACAGATCCCCGAAAGCAGAACAACCATAAATTTTGCTTCGCAAACGCACTCTTTGGAAATGTTTTGACTATCGTCCAATTTCTGACGCCAACTTCCTCCACCACCTTCAACTGATAATTTAAGATCGAAGTAAAGGTTTCTTTTGAATCAGAATTATTAATTTCGTAGTCAAAGTGGTGCAACGTCACGATGAATGGTCTAGTATAAAGGATTTTATTATCTACAAATATTTCTAAAAACTCGAGTAAATACCAGGTGTTATATATTCCACATGGTTCCTGTTTGATAAATGTACAAAATTCCAAAGCCCCTTTGAGAATCCAAGCAGAACATTACGCATATTCGTCTAGGAAAATAACCATCGCGAATCGACTCGCTAGAACGTAATCCAGCGATCGATAGACGATACAGACGGTCGGCAGGCCGGAAGATCGTCGTCGTGCATCGAATAATCCAACACCTACCTCTCCGCGTCCTTCGGATATGAGTTTCGAGCCTGCGCTCCTTTTTCTCTTTTTCCTCGTTTCCTCTTCCTATCCTTTACCTGTCCTCCCCGTTTCTTCTCTTTCTTCTTCGTTTGGACGAGCATCTCCCTCTCTGCGTTCCTCGCTCGATGTCAGGAAGACCAGGGCCTGTGTTTATACGTTCCTCTCCAGTCGGTTCCTACATCCTCCCATCTTCCTTCGCCACCCGCAAGTAGAAGACGATCCTCAGAGGGCTCCCAGCTACCCCGAAGTTAATCAACCATATGGAGCGTGATTATATTAGCGGGATTTTATCGAATTTTCTCATAACGGAGTTATCCGTGTTCGTGGATCCGCGAGGCTTTTCCAGGTTATTGGTATTTCCACCTTCAAACCCCTGTCGTGTATGCCGCGTTTCGTGATTGCAGCTACGGCTACAGGACAAGAATACGAATACGCGCGAGAAGAAATATGGTAGCGGCTAGCAGGTTGTCCCAATTTTTGTGGATCTCGTTGTTACTGGTTCTGTGCGTCAAGTTCGGTTGACAAAATTAGATTTCTTGTTTGAGGTATTTCTCAGATTTCTTAGAAAGAACGTTTCTTAGAACGCACAATTTCGTTGACATTCGCTTTTCATAAGTAGGTCGAGATCTCTAAAAAAATGGAGACGTTATTCGACGAAAAAAGAAGACGAGGGACGTTGAGGGAGGTGGCAGTTACGAATAAAGAACGTAGCGCGAGCAACGAAATTGAAAAATAGGTTAACGCCTGGTCGTATACTTGTATGCTCACATTGAGAAGTCATCAACCTCTATCACGCCAGCTTCCGTCATAAAGGTGTTCTCTTATGTGTCTTCGCAGAGAAAGACAAGGTTTCATGAAAACTAGTACGATTCAATTCCCTGTCTCGTATCGTTAGCTTTCGAATACCGTTTCCACTGTTACCAGGGAAAGACGAATCTAATCTTGGAAAGACGACGATGAATACTTCCGGTGGCGCCATCGATCGCCAGTCTATATTTGCATCCAGCGATTCCTCGTCGGACTGACTTCGACGTTGCATTGTGTAAGAAGGTATCGCCGATTAATTTTCGCTGTGAAAATGTATTTAGACGGAGTAAACGCATGTTTTTATCAATATTGAATACAGTGTTGCGAATATTATAATTTGTCGTAGACCCAGGTACACGGTTTCATACGTATCTATTGTTTTTCCTTACGAGATAGTCATACATCAGCATATTCTTATAATTTTAAACTAAATTATCCGTGTATATTCTAATATGAGAATCGTGGTGGTATTAAAAGCACGTTGTTTCTTAACCTCTAATAATTGAACCATTTCTTCGTTCATAAAAATATAACAGTCTTCTTGATTATCCCGTAATAATAAACACAACGACCCCATAGCTTATTATTACGTTAATATAGGATATCCTTAAACATATTAAAATAATACAAAGCTGTAAAATAAATGGTCATCGTTAGACTTTCCGCTAACCATATACAGCAAGTCGAGATGAGCCCATACTATTAAACCTAACAACACTCCCTATCGAAGTAATAACCTCATTTACTAATCAGTACCCTGGGCTTAAGATTAACATTTAATCAGATACCTTGTTATCTTCGTTTAAATTATCCCGTCTTATTACAAATTGACACCAGCAACACAAGTACAATCTCCCGTTAACGTTTCGCCATCGTATTAATAATCCGGTACTCCCTCCCGGGCTCTTTAAATAAACTTCTTCGATAAAGGTTTGCACCGCTTATTGCATGATTAGAAAATGTTACGAAACCCTCCAGCGTTGTACACCACGCGATCGTAATCTCGGTACAGGGCAACAATAATTACCTTCGCCAGCCATTATCCACAGCTATTACTTCCATTAAAAAGCTTTTAAGAGCATCTTTGACCACATTTCGAATATTGCGTACCAGCCGAGCTCATGCAACGCCCTCATTGTTGCGATGCTTATCCGCCTATTTCGTCTATCTTCTCGGGGCGGGGGGAGGGGAGGGTGGTTCACTAGGAGCTCGATCGCAAGTAACTTCCACGCGATAGGTAGATCTATACGTTCGGCCCACGAACTTGCTTGCAAGCGTGTTAATATCTCGCGGGAGCTTGGGAACGGATATCCAGGTTAACTGGTGCAAGGGTAGCATAAGGTACACGGGTATAGTTTCCGCCGTAACCGCCGTGAACTGCAGGAGCATATGAGAACCATGCGGCGGACCGCGAAAACCGAACAAGGACCTCCATCGCCGGTCTACCTAGAGGGAACTCTCAGCTGAGGTCTTGGATATTGGCTACGGACTGTATCGAACAATAGCTGGTGGGATTTTTACTATTTTAGAGGGCTTACATATTTATTTGACAGGTCCGAGGTAAAGACAGACCAAATAAATTGTCTCTATAACGTAACTGCCAGCCCCTTCTCATCTTCTCGCCATTCCTCAAACGACGCTCTCGAGTTTCGAACATTACTGCGAGGCGCCACTGTATCATGCCATGTCTAATTAATTCACCGACCGAAAGAACCCTCTGTCTCCGTCGTCCGTACCCTCCGTTCTCTCTCCGTTGCCACCCCCCACCGGCAAGGACGTACACAACTCCGCGCTTTGGTTTCCCAGCGCGTGTAACAGACAACAGTGGCGGCCGCGCGCGTATTTCTCGATGCTCGTCTCCCTCGTCCGCGGTTGTCGCTCAGCTCGCTGCAAAACGAGAACGGTTCGGGTTATGGCGGCTGGGAGGAGAGGGGGAGTGGGCCAATTAACAATGCGAACATGACACCCGTGCTTTGGACCAGCCTCCACCCACAACTGAAGCCGCCCAGAGGCTCCGTTGCGTATATTTAAATTCCATTATTCATAATGCATGAGGAGTGAGAGTCTGGAACGATGGGCTGGGGTGGGCTGGCTGCCTCTGCGCTTTTTTTCCACTGCGGAAAGTCCCGGTCGAATTAAACAGCCGCCTCGCGGATCTCTGCAGGCGCTGTTTTTTGTCTAGCCCTTCCCACCCATCCGCTTACCCCTGTCAGCTACCCCGTTATGTCACTAAAACGGGGGATCACCGCGGTGTTTTGCTGCACGGCCGTCGACGGAGAGGAGAGGGGTAGCAGGGAGGCCTTCACCGTGCTGCCTGGCTCTCTTCACGAAAATTCCGTGTTTTACCTGCGCCCGGTTTTTTGCCCCGTTCGCGATCATTGTGCGCAGGTAAAGCACCGTGCTGCGTTTTCGTGCAACGGGCTTCAAGGCGAATTCAAACGTAGATATTTATTCTTCGGAGGAAAAACGTTTCGAGGGGGGCGGGGGAGGGCTGCTGTCGTGCGGTCTGGCGGAATCTGCGTGATGGAACACGGGACTCACCGACGCGGAAACATTACCGCCTGAAACACGACGTATTTAAAGAACAGGAAAATTCGCGTTTATACGTTACCTTGGTGGGAGAGAAAATGTTGGATCGTGTTACGAAAGCAGCGGTTGGGTGTTTGGATGGGTTAGATGGTTTTAGGATAGACCAAGACGTGTGCTGGGAAGGTTATAGGCAGGATAGATGCTATGTTGGCGGAGGTAACAATTTAGTTTTGTGTTTAGGGCTTCAATTTTAGTTTTCGTCAAAGATTTTATTCGTTTGTTGAGGGGGCAGTCACGCTTTCGTGATTCAAATATGTAAGCAGTCTGGGTTAATTTTAGTAGATCACGCTAATATATCTTATCACGTATTTTTTGCATGTACTCGAAAGCTATAAGTTACACTTATTGCGTGACCTTAAACGCACGTAATACTTTTTATCGTAATCGCTTTCAATCTATAACCTTACAAACTTGCAACGTTATATATTTTTCCAGTAGTAATCTTTACAATTTTATTCAAACAAAAGATTATAGAAACAAAGGTAACACGTAGTATTTATATTAAATTTCATTTACATGAATTCTGCACGTTGTTTAATTTAGTAATTGATGTCCATTTGGTATCCATGAAATTAACAATTTCTGTGCATAGTTTCAAGGAACAGTGGCGTTCGTGTTTGTTTATAGATAGGAAAATTTCAAATTCTAAGTAGGACTTGGAAATGTTGAAATTGCTTCTTAGCTGTAATAGTAACTGACATATCGCTAGTCCACGTTGGAGCTACAAAGGGATCCTAATGGATCCACGGAATCCTTGGACCGGGATCCCGGAATTATGGAGATCATGCTCCGTTTCTGCATCACGCCGCATGGCTTACGTAGACGTCTCGTGCTTCGAGTTAGTCGAGAATATTGCAATATCCGACGAAAAGCTCGGAACATTTTGCCTAACATTCATAGACGAGATTGTGTATGTATAAATTACATTAATTTCCTTTGAAAGTTAATCAACGATTCGTTCTTTTACTCTCTGCTTTCCACTTTTAATACTGTCCATCACCACCGTTAACATTCCCCTTACAATATCCTCCAGCTCCAATATCGCGCACATTACTATCAGAAAACTTCCAATGAGCATTTATACCCTGCGAAGCATAATCGTTCCGCGGAGACTACCTCTGCTTGTGTATATCCTGAAGCTCTGTTCAGGAAAAGTACCAGGAATAAGGGGAGAGCGAATGCATAGAAATAGAACTCGAATCGCACGGATGATAGGATTTCTAATCGTAGGTAGAACGTACCATTACGGGCATAATACGCCATTATCGGCCAGTTATGGTGAGTTCCTCAGAAGAATTCTCGCGCGGCCGTAGCAGAGATCTTTCGTGAACTGCCGAAATAACAATATACCGGGGGATGTAATGAGAAACCGATAGTATCGTGGCGCAGCAGGCGCGAAGGATCATCGTAAATTCCGACTAGATTACCAGCTCCTGTCGATACTCCCCTCTATCCAGGGGCCATCATCTTTTTGCTTAGGTTCGCAAGCTCGTCGACGCACGCACCATAACTGTTTACTCCAATTTTTATCGGTTTTCTTCACCTCGGAGATTTCGCTCAACGACACGTGCGACTCGCGAAGAAAGAAAACAGGGTTTGTACGGTTCCTGCGGCAGCTGTCGCCTTCTATTATTTTGCATTTTGGAAGGTGATGCGGCGGCGAACGGAAGAGTGGAGGGTTTATTTAAATCTTTCTCGACGTCGTTTCATTCCGCACCGAATGCGTCTAATGCCATACGCCACGTTGCGAGAGACACTTTCGTGTCTATTATTCCCACTGGCTTCTGCTTATTGATTCAACGACCGGAACCTAGATGTAATGCTCGAAGATTAAGTGTTAAAAAGTTGTTCGTTGAAAGTGGTATAGCAAATTAAAAGGATAGAGAACTATGCCTTAGAATCCACATCTTGAAGTAGTAGGACAAGTCGACATTTCTGCAAATATTTTTAACCGTCCAAGTTCAGCACCCTTCAAAACAGATTATGATTTTTGTAAATAAGAAAAGTCACGAAGACTTCTAATTTAAAAATCCGTTTATAGACAACGAAGTGCGACAAGAAATCCATCATACTATAACAACCAAACAGCGACATTGTCTGACCAGACATTGACTTGTTCTACTTCGTTCGCGTCATTCCTTGTTCTTCCCGCTCCTAATCACGTATTACACTGAATGCATCCTACACTAGCTGAACCAACAGGTCCAAGTGGATCGTTCCGCAAAGAGCCAACACCACGACAAGTAACAAAGCGTTCCCAGCGACCAGCGCGCTTCCTTTTCCCGCGGTTTTCGCACTCGAACCGGTGACGGAAGTATCGTAATGGAAAGCGCAAGGTCGACAAAGGCCCGCTTATAGAGGACGAAAGCACTAGAGGCCGTTCCTAGCTCGAGGATACTTTGGACACTCGTTATAGGAGATTACGTCACGGGACCGTGGAACCCGCAGTCCAGGAATATTACAACGAATGAACTGACCTCTCCCAAGACGCTTGGGACTAGCTTGAATTCCAGTATGGGGAAGTCCGCCGGGAAATGAGCCTCGACGCCCCCACTACTTCCAATTAAAAGTTACGCCGCTGTTGAACCAGAGTTAATGAAGGAAATAGAGAAACTACAGCACCGTCAGCCCCGCCTCTTCCTCCGGCCCTTCGCCACCGTCTCATGTTTCCGCTCATTGATTTCTTTTTTCTCTCTTTCCCTTCGACCACCACCCTGTTCGCTCTGTCGCTCTCTCCGTCTGTTCCTTTCCTCTTCCCACCCCCTTTCGTGCCGCTTATTTTGTTTCCCTCCCACCTGCCCAGGTGATGCAGATTGCGCGACAGACACGAGACCGAAGACACCCCGGACGAACTGCCACCGAAATGGGCAAAGAGGGAAGCCACGGGAGGCGAAATTGAAAGGTTGTATCGGGCCAACGATTGTAATTCTTCTCTGTAACTTCAATCTCCGTCTTTCATCGGGTAAACAGCGTCTGTCGCGCGAGCGGCTTCGAAAATGCGCGTTGCGTCCCGTGAAATTGACGTCCCTCTGGGTCGTTGTCTCCAGACGAGAAAGCTTGGAATGTGGAGGGGGGAGGTGTCTAGGGGTCCATGGATTAGACCATTTTAGAGTTCTTTTGGGTTGCAATTTGGAATGCTTTCCTTCCTCGTTGATCACCAAGTGGGAGCGATCAAATTTCTACCGAAACAACGCTCCCAGATTTTATAGCCCAATTATTAGACGTGACACCTGGTGTCTTGGAATGCACCCCCTCCCAGCGATTCTGTCTTACCCTTCCCTAAGCAGCTCTTGTCCAATTGCCTAACACAGGGATCTGCCTGCGTTGCGGGATTTAATAGTCCAGCGATAAAGCTATTAATCTTTATTAATTTCCAATTAGAGAGTAAAAGTTTACGCCGCTGGAATGGCTTCGAAAGTTTCCGCAAGGGGTGCTCGCGCCAGCGCGCGGCCGTAGTCTTGTTTTCTTATAATTATGCTCGAAATTGTATTTTCCGCACCGGAGGAAATTAATGTTTAATAACCGACGAGAAATACTATCGTCGGGAGAGATGCGAAGGTTCGTTTTCGCGAAGGACTCCCTCGTTGGTTTCCCTTGCTCGGGGAAACGAAACGAACCCTTGGTTTCGCTCTTCGTGTGGGAAATTTCCGTTGACATAGTAGACTCCCCTATGACGCGGTTAGCCATTATTATTCATTGCCAAAATTCTAAATAATTTTATATTTCTTAACTTTCAAATGTTATAGAAATTCGATTTGTAGAAACTCTGCCGTATATCGTCTTTTCTCTGGAATATCGGGCTTTGTCTGTTCTATCTTGAAGCTAAGCCTCGAGTCTCTATTTATTTAATACCGCGACGCTCCCAGAACTCATCCTTCCGTCCGACAAATTTCGAAGGTATGGAACAGACAATGCCCGGGGTTACGGCCACGGTCTCGCTTGGAAAAAGACCTTTTGTCGTTCTCCCGTCTTATTTACCTTGGTCCAATTGTAGTGGCAGCCTCGCATCAAATCAAACGGGAAACGCGTGCTCTTGGTGCAGTTGACGTTGCCTGAAATTTCGCGCGGCCATTGAAATTTTCACGCAACAGTGGTTCTTGTTCGTACGGTAGAGTTCGATTATATGAGGAGTCGAGTTTTAAAAAATTCGTAAATGATTGCTTACAGGAGATGAATCTCTGGTGCAAGCATTTCTTAGATTTTGTTTATTAAATATTCCGACCTTAGGTCTAATTTTATAAGTAAAATCGTAACTTTACTTCTGCTATTGGAGAAATTGTTTTTATATTTTTGTAAATCATTTTAGATATCGTAGGTTAACCTCTTACGAGCGTAACCTAGGCTTGTAAAATTTCAATTTACCCTAAACGGATTTCGTAGGTGCTTACGTAGCCGTCACGTGTCTAATTTGCGCCGCAGCAACCCCTGATTTACATCGGTATTATTAGAGAAGTGGGTCAGATAAAAATCGAAATCTTATCAAAGGCGATTTGGAGCTTTTAAGGTTACTCTTGCTATTGCCTTACGACTGTTCTGTCTTAGAGTAGGAATCGCGTATTTATGCTAATCTAGTCAGAACATTATTCCCGCCTTACCGATTTTACAACGATATCGCGAAACGTGTACTTAAAAAGTAAATACATTATGTCTCAATCTGGTTGGACATTTCAGAGCTGAAAATAGTTGGTTGGAATTCCTGAATAGCGTGAGTGAATTTGTAGATGATAAGAATGAATGTAGTAACTAAAATTAAAGATTGAAACACAATGTTTACTATAATATTATATTAATATTGTTTGCTATCGGATTCAAAATATAATAAGATTTTTAAGAAAATAGATGAATTAAATTTACTAACTTTGATCAAAATTCTTCTAAACTACTCTCACGTATAAGAATAGTTTTCAATATGGACTGTATCCAATTTGTACTTTGAATCCATCCCAATCTATATTAATTTTCACATTCAGTTAAGTTAGAAGTGGTTATTTCAATATTAAAATTGATTAAATACTTAAAATATATTATTTGCACAAAGTGGGCTGATACTTTTAAGGGCGCCGCTCGCAAGACCTGGCTTCCCCGTTTATTTGCCTTATTTACTCGAAATTGTAAAAGGTACGTTGAAAATGCTAATATTCGAGCACGATCGCGGTAGCTCTTAGGGCCGCATAAATCTCCGCCGCGTCTCGGGACATTCATTATCTCGGAGTATCGCGAAATTATTTGGCGGAACCCTTAGCAATAAATATATATACGCATATATATATATCCAACGGCTGGGATTAAAATGGGAGGTGAGGGGGCTCTGATGGAATATCGAAGCGCAGTTTCGGATCTCTCGAGTAATTCTGCGCGAAAATTATCGAGGTTGCGAATAAACTGGACGAATTTCACGTTAAAAGGCGGAATTCCAGTGGAGGGCTCTCGAAGCACGAGTAATCCAGATGGGAGAAAAGATTGAAGTTTCTCGAGCGGGACCGCTGAGTGGGAATTGAGAGAAAAGGAGACGCGACGGAGATAAACGAGGTGCCCAGAGAAGGAAAGATGCGAAGGATATTGGTAAACACCGTTGCATTCCCTTCGTTTCCCTCCGTTGCCACAGTCTCTGCGAAGGATTATTCCATAATCCAAATACTATAAATACCAGACCCCCGGATGCTGCTGTGCTAGGCACGTCCCTTTGAATAAGAGCCTTAAATAAATAGACCGCGAATGTTAAGGAGGACTCCTCCCGTTATTTATTTTGCATGCCCGTAAACGTCTTTCGAGATACCTTAATAATACGCCTCGACGATCGCGGCAAACATGCCAGACGAGGCCATTCGGCAAGAAGCGTTTTTGTGCGAAGTCAGATTTTACCCCCATAAAATAGACTTCGCGAAATGAAATGGAATTAAGTTCAACAAATTTTCGTTTGTTTAGTATAAATATATCTTACATGTATGTGTAATTCTCCCTTAAGACATTCACGATCGCTAACGTGAATTCACGTCACTTCAAATTCTATTCCTGATTGTGAAAAAATTATAAAAATCTCTTACGTGCCACTGCTTTTATCCAAAGCACAGCCTGGCCATCCTTGGAGTCAGGTCCCACGGCCGCCATGGATTCCCGTTTAGGCAGCAGTTTCTGCAACAACGTCTCCGCGTATAGGCTAAATAAATTGAATCATGACCGAATGTATCGTTAGATGGATCGCAGGATTTCAATCTCTGCTTTTTGACTCCTGTGTTGTTCGCGCAACATAGGCGCGCGAATCGATCACCCTCGAAACTTCGAATGTCGTAATCCATTTCGATCCTGTCGAAGGACGAAATATCCCTCTTCGGTGGAACTTGATACTGGCCCATGGAATTCGTTTCCCGTTCCTTCCATTACTCAGCTTTGTTTCACCCGATATTACGGCTGACTTTCGCGCACCGTTTCTACTGTCACGTGCAGACGAAAATCGATCAGCCAAACGGAAACTGGGCCGAGACCAGATTTTTTTCTCCGCCCCCTTTTTCTCCTATACTTTATTAAGTTTCTTTTTTCTCTCCTGTTCTACTGGTTTCTGGCATTGTTGTTTTATGCCCTTTTTGTAATTCGCACGCGAGAAACGTTAAGCCGTTATTTAACGCGAACTTTCAGCCGCGCGTTAAACGTTTTTGCCGATTCAAATCAGTTTAATTACAGCTTACGATTCCCGCGAGTGCGCACCCCCTGTTTCATCAAGTACTTTCGATGCGGTAGGAAACTAAAAAATAACGAGCCGTTGCGATATAATCAAATTCCCGTTAAGTCTCGCGGAACGCGCGATTATTTAACGAGAATTGAATCGTACGGGGGAAGTTATTAACGACGAAACGTCTACTCGAACGAGACGAACGAAATTTAAATGACGGCTTTGTCGTCGAAGCGATGAATGCTGTGCGAATTTCGAAAACGACGGTGCAATGATATTAGTGAGAGTTTGATGTAATTGAAAATAATTTTCTGGATAATAGGATGGAATGCAGTTGTTGTTACATCGTGATTATTCATTATAGAGAGCAGTCTGTCTTTATTGTATATTGTAAAATAATATATTACTTTTTCTTGAAATTAAATTTTTGCAACGAACTTCTAACTTTCAATTTTTAGTTTCGAAACTAACCATCCTATGAATAAACTATACAGATAAAAACGTTTCGTCTCATCATCCCCTATAAGCTGATATTTTTTTTAAATAGATTCAACTATTACAAACATTTCTCTGAGCCTTTTTCTCGATGGCGTATATACATACACACCCTTCGCGGTCAAAGCGTTAATCGGTAGAAAAATCCTAGCAGTGGTCCGAGGAATGGTTTCATGACTGTGAATATTTGTAAATTATGGTCTCATATTTTGAAAAACGGAAGTAGCCTCGCCCCTACGACACGCTTTCCACTCTCGGTCTTATTCCCATTCTCAGGCAGCCCGGCATCCGCTTTCGCACTCGCCACCCTTCTTCTTACCCTCGAAAACCTAGCAACACCTCGACGTAGAGATGGAGCACCGAGCAAGTAGCCTTTGGCTCTGAACTGGATAATATAGGTGCTGGTTGTACCGGCGTAATATACTCAGCCCCGCTGATCCACGACCCTTATAAAGGCAACGCATTATTTAAAGCTCTTACCTCCATTCTTTGTCCACGGCATTTCCTATTCTCTGGCTTCTCTCCTAGCTTATCGCTAATAATTTATGGCGTCAGCAAACAATAGCTATAGGTAGGCCACTCGCAGCATTCGATCGGTCATTCGATCTTTCTCGCGTTTATCAAAAGGAAGACGTCGGCGAAGGGGGAATATAAACTATGACGAATTATTAGTGGTAGTAGTAAAAGTAGTATATTGAGTGTCCCTCAACTTTGAATACATAGGAAATATCAGTAACTAATATTTGTCCTTCATAGATTAAATATAACTTTCTCGAAAGAAGTATCTAAAAATTTCTCTTCTCAAAGGATTAGTGTGGTAATATCTACATACATTTCTATACACAAATGTAAACAGTGTACATTATACAGTTCTCGCGATTCAAAATTCCGCAGAAATTTGCTCGCTTCTCGAGGGGTAATACGCCTTGAAATCGCAAATCCGTGAAACGTTTCCCAGCAATCGGTGTCGATGCTCGCCCCCGCGAATGTTATGATAGCTACAGCACGCGGTTTTCCTGATCTTCCCTGTGCAACGGGTATCATTGGCCATCACCTCTCTGTATCAATCAGTACAAGTATCTGCATCGGGGCTGTAATTCGCCCAAGCTGCTGAGTACTATCGGTAATTCTGGAACGTGCGATGCATCGAATACGCGTGCACACACACGGAAACCACGGCGAGGGCTGCATGTAACTGCGCAAACCTAGTTACAAGGTCGGTATGTACGGTATCCGCGATTGAGAGTGGGATTCGATGCAGAATTCAAATGGTTGGAAGCCGCGTGGATATTTTTTTCGCTTGAAATTGGCATTCGTATGCTACAAATACTAAACAGAAAAAAAAAGTTATTGGCTAGCCGCGTGGCGCGGGGAATTTTTCCAACCATTTTTTTGTTTTGTTTTAGAGGCAGGAGGGAGGGGACGCTTTCGAAGACAGGTTTGACAGTAGCAAAATTCGAGCTCGCGAGTTATAAAATGCAGAGAGAGTGGAACGAACCGTGGGTCAACGATCACGTAAACGTTCGTGTACGGTTCGCATTTTTTTTTCCACTTTATCAGACTCCCATAGGATGGTGGCAAGCCTGCTCGAAATGTGAGTTGCGTTTTGGTTGGATTTTGTCGTTCGATGAACGTAACTTTATTATTTTGTAACCGTGGCGGTGTATGGTGTATGCTATATTGATCTTTTCGAGTCCGATGTACATTTAAAAACAAATTTAACCAGAAATAATATCGAAAATGTAAAAATACTATTATATAAATATATATGATAACAAAAAAATGTAACTCTTTTAAAATTGATATTATATATCAAATAATTCATGTAACTCAACAGAGTGTTACAGTCACGTTAAGAAAAGAAAAGTTTCACCGAAATAGGAAAGGTAATATCAGCGTGATCGCGCGTCAAATGTAATCATCGCTACGCCCATCGCGATTCGCCACGCGTCGTACATCTTCGTTGCAGCGTGAACGCGGAAATTTAATATTTGCCAAGGATGAAATACGTTTTACTTCCGGCGGCGGTAACAGTTTTACGTCGCAATGTCTGCGCGGCCAGACAGAGTGGCAGATCGTAGGAACCCGCCGGTAGACATGGAGTCTCGTTTAGTTTACCTCGTGGCTGGCTTTGTAAACCCAGGTAGCACGTGTGTACACATATCATTGAGTGTGACTCGAAATCGAAGCAGCCCTCGCGAACGTGACGCAGTGACGTAACGAACCGAGGGAATATTTCGGGACACCTGTCGTTTCCTCGCGTTTGTTTATTTATTATTTCACGAAGCTTTGCCCAGACGCGGGGATCCCCGCCGATAATCCCCGCCTGTAATCCCTCTGGTCATCAATTTCTCTACTCGGAGGTATGCAACCATGGTGCACCGGCAACGATCGCACGATGCATACGCGATATACCTGGTAAAAAATTGTATACTTTCCGTTACATCCCAGGAACAGGCGTTATCCCGGTGCCAAAAAAAGACATCTGCCTTTTGGGGGATCCAAGAGAGCTCGAGTCAATGTTTCAAAAAGCCGATGTTTTTGGTGTACAGAGCGAAGCGAATGTACGCGTTGAAAATATCAACGATAAGGTGCATGTTGCATTCTTTAGAACATGAGATATATTTATGAGCCATTCACTGCACAAATCGATTGACTCCACTTTTTGAAAAATCTTGAATTTAAGTGTCAAAACACTTGGTATAGTCGTAACTTGTTATATTTATAATAACTTTCCGGAATAACAAAGATTAACACCATTAAACAACAAATTTGTTTGGCCATTGAATAATAAATAATTTATTTCTGAGGTCATTTCATCGCAATTCTCAATTTTTTGTTTTATGGAGTCAATCGATTTGTGCAATGGACGGCTCATATTTTTCTTTAAATCTCAATTGATCATTGATCACAGTAATGAGTCTTGAATTCAAACTGTACATGTCCAATGTTCGAATCAAATGTTACTTGCCAGTCTCTGAAAAATAATGTCCCTAAAAAAATCACCTTTCAAAGGTGATTCAATCGGCACGCCGCGTGTGAATTTCCAACAAGCTCCAAACGAAGAAATTCACCCACCGGACACTCCACGAATCCTATTGATTGGAAACAAATTGTATCCGCGTGGTGGAGGTTACAGTGACGTAACACTTTCGAAAATTCGTTCGCTTTTATTGAGACACGTTGGACGGCGATGTATTCGAAATTCTCTGACGCGAGAAATACTTCATGCCTCTGCTCGCTGATGCGTGAACAGATTCGTCAGCAGACCAGTATTTATGTTGCAGCGAACGTTCGTAACACCGAAAAATTATGAAAATATTTATTCACGCGGAACATCGCGAAGCAATGAAATTTGGTAAACACGGTTGCCCCGTGTAAATCTATATACGTTTGCGTTGGATATTGTTTTACGATATCGTTACATGCCGCTCTGGAAAATATGTAATACATTACTCCGCTGGTTGTTCAACGATTTCCATTCGAGTCGAGGTTATCGCAAGGACGAGGTTAAATATTAATCTTTCTCCTATCTGAGCATGGTAGCTAGAAATTCCTTGAAAGCTGATCTAATCTGCAGTCGAGACAATAGCTGACAGTCATATGAGGTGTCGATGCTGGCTTTCGAAACGAATCTCATTATTTCGAGTTCATTTTGTAGCTGTACGTTTTGGGGATATTGTCCTACCGTGTAGCGCGTCACAGTTGGATAATATTTAAATCTGAACTGACCGTTTCCAGGTTCGGTAAGTGGGTATTACATCAGCATAATTGACAATCATTACGGCATGCCGACACCGGTGACGCACCGCAAAGCAAACGCAAAGCGGTTTGCATCTGATGCGCGTAATATATGGCAAGCAATAACTTCCAATTAACCGTCACGACGCAACATCGATAAGACTGCCTTTATTTTCCCTGTATCCGCGATCGTTCCATTAGCCTGCCATTTCCAGCAATGCTACAACGTACACCAGTGGTTTTCATACTTCACCTGCTGATGAAAGCTCTTGCTATAGAAGGATTATCGAGGTTGAAACTAAATCATAACTTTTCGTTTAGAACTGCTTTAAAAAATATATAGGTTTACCGGGCCTGTCGATGTGCATTCCTATGAACTTCTACAATAGATGGAAGCTATGGATGAAGGTAAAGCTACACCTGTACATTAAAATTATTTATTAAATACATTTTAAATCGGCATGTACATTAAAAAATGTTACGTAATATCAATTATCTAGTCAGGTTCCACATCTAGTATTGTATTAGTTTTTTCTAATTTTTCTAATTTCTCTATGAAGCCTCCATACGTTTCAAGTTCCCACAGACTACAGGTTGAGAAATACTGGGCTAAACCATTTCAACCTCGAGCGTTGATAGCGAATGCTCGCATATGTCCAGGAGAGCACGTTGGGAAAAATGGAATGGGAGGAAATAAACTCCGAGCGTCGCGCAGAAAGGGATGGAGGAGGGTTGCGCACGCGGTTGCGTCGTACAATGAACAAGAATCGCTTTCTCGATCCTATCGAGATGTTAAACACCGCCCAACCCCTACACCCTCCCACGAGTTCTATTTCGAGGCAATAATAAAAAAATTTCACCGTCATGACGTCTAATGAAAAGTTTGATCGGGTATTGCGTCTGCTCGCGCGATCGTATTTTACGATCTTTAACAACGGTCATCTTCCCTTTACGACGCATAAAAGATACGACTATAATCGCGCTCATCTTGTTTCACGTGCACAGGATGTCGTCGAAGTCAGCCTGCGTTTCCATTTATCACGAGTGCATTATAAAGGGTGGACCACGTAATATTTCCACACATGTTATACATTCCGAAAAATATATTAAAAAATTATTTCGTTTACTAGTTACACTTCCTGTTACTACGTCCTGCTAAAAATGTGACTTGTTACAAAACAATATATCAATTTCTTTCCCTCTTATTAGACAACAACTCAATAACGAGTTCATCAGGGAAACATTTCGAAGCAATCAATTGCATTGCCTCGTTATCTTATTTCCTTATACGCCTCCACAACACGTGGATCTGTATCCACATCGGACAGGTATCTTCCTTTGTAAACGAAATTTTCGCGAAATGTAACCCGGGACGATCACGGGTCGCGGGAAATTCGAAATTGCTGATACCGATAGGATTTCGAAGGTTTTCCGTCGGTGGCGCGATAGCGGTGTAAGGTGCCTTTTACACCATCTAACATACATACATCCTGGCCTCCAGGAGCAGCGAGCAAGCAGGGAAAATCCAATTGGTGAATTCCTGGGCGTCACTGGACCGCGAAATGGGGTGGCGGGTATGGTCGCAACTGCTTCCATCCCCTAGGGTAGTGATCGTGACGGTGGTGGCGTTCATCGTGGTAGTGATGTCGCTGGTGGTGGTGTTACGAGATACGAGAAGGGCTTATAAATTGCATACGATAGCGTTGACTCCTCTCTCTACGAGCTTGCAACTCCGCCACCCACGTGTCCGACGAAGATTGCTTCAATCCTTGCAATTGATTTATTTAATGCTGCGGCTCGTTCTTCCGTAAAAGGGAACGGGAACTCAAGAAACGACGGGAATTCCTTTCCTGCGAGAAGGTGCCCGTCCGAACACTCCACGTGTACCAGTTTTCGCCAAAGCGGAATGTCGCCGGGACTGATATTAAAGATAGGGACAGAGGCCTGCTTAGAGATCTCTAGGCCACCTGGCTACAGACTGTGCCTATATATATATATAATATATAACGTTATTATATATATATATAATAACGGCGGAGTTTACTTGCGGGACTCGATGGTCTCGAAATTGCCTTTATATATATATAGGCACATATAACGACAAACGACCCCTGAAGAATTTAAATATATATATATTGTTTGTCGTTTCTTAAAATGTATACAGGTATGCTGGAAAAAGAATCGTAGTAACACTGTTTAAAAATAGTTACTTTTGCAATAAATTTTCTTCGTGATGCCTATCCGATAAAGGCAATTTCGAGACCATCGAGTCCCGCAAGTAAACTCCGCCGATGTCAGTCCGATAACGGTCCATTTGTCAATAGTTCAGCCTCCCCGTATATTAATCCCGCCAGTCTCCATCTCTTATCTACGCCCCCTACGGCCGAGAAGTTGTTGGTTAAAGGAACAGAACTTGGCACACAGGGCTGATCGGGGCTCCGCGGCCGGGCCGGGCCGGTGTCGAAGAGTCTGTGTTAGTCCCTAAGGAAATATCAAGTGGCAGCATGATGGCGAAGAAGAAACAGCCACTTCACGGATTGCGCTGGAGAGGGCCGTGTTAGGTCCATCTGGTGCGGGCTCGAGAGTAACCTGCCGTCCAGATTGGGGTTTCTTGGCCCCTTACCAAAGAGGTAAAGCGAAGAGTGGCGGCAGCGGTGATGGTAGCGTAACAGTTGCCTATGCCAGAGATGGTGTAGGATGTGCCGTGGCGGAAGATGGCGGGGCCGCAGGCCTGGATCTCGGTCTTATCTGTAGCCGAAGACGGAGGCGGAGGGTCGGTGGCACATGGTCTCGTGTCTACATGCACGTCAGTGTCGCCCCTAGCCCTTGTGGCGGTTGGATCGGCGTATTTACCTACATTGAATCTTTGCCAACCTACAATTACCGGTTACCCATTCTTCCCCCGAGCCCGTGGCTGCCTGTTCGCTCGACTGCCTCCTCGACGAGCCTCAATGCCAAATTCACGAGGCTCGCGTGAGACCAGCTTGGATCTGCATAAAGCGATCGTGGTATGTGTACGTGCTGTCGAGACGATAAGCCAATCCTGTTATTTCCCTATCATCCGGTGAAAATCGAAGCTCTGGGCATCGCGAGATCTTTTCCAGATTTTCCCGTCAAGCGTCGGAGGACTTGCAGATCGTGTGAAAAGCTTTTGTCGCGGGTGTACTTTGAGAAATGGAAACGACAATTTTAATTATGTTGCAATAAGTGCCCCACGATTATACAAGGTAGACGGCGAAAGGTAGATTTTTCGTTGAGAATTGTATGCCACGGAGGCATTTCATTAGCGGGCGACTGCGGTTTTCCGAAGTTTAGCTGCATAAATATTCTGCAGATCCGTGTGACTCGTACGCTCACAGCAGGCAGTACCAGTTCTACGTAACACGCGAGTTTACCGTGTACGTCACCTGAAGGTTCAATGATCTACCCGTGGGAGACCCATTAGGTAAGGGTGGTTCTATTGAACGCAGGTATATGCCAACTTCATCAGTCAGTGGTTCTCTGAGGCGGTATCCGCACCTCTGGAAATTTTTAAGCGATTGCTCCATTTTATAATTCGAAGAAATCGAATTCCAATCTTTTATTAATATCGTATTTATATATTTGATATGTCTAATATGTTTGAATGTTTTAATTGGATAACAATTGTATTCGAATTTTCGAAAGCGCAGAGTTTCGTACTTCCAAGTAAATCAATTAACACGGCCATGCAATTGTGGTGAAATCAAGAAATTCATGCGCACTCAACTAGTCTTAAATTGAACACAAATAACATCATGCGGAGAGCTCGTTGATATTTACTCAAATTAACCGCACGATATCAAATTATACGAGAGGAAGCGATAGCATCTGTCCGATATTGAGCGAAGTGGAGTAACGCGTTCTTTTGTTAATATTAATATTATAAATAATGTGATATGAATAGTAATGGTACGAATAATTTTTTAACAATTATATGAATATATTTATACAAATAATTTAGTATGAAAGTTTACAAAGATGAATAAAACTTGAAAGGATACATTTATTATTTTAATGAAAGAAATGACCATGAACGAAAGATAATTAAAAAGGTAGAAACGGGATCTATAATAAATGTGAAATGTAATTGTTCGTAAATCTGTAAATTGAAATACTATACATGTAATACCTTCATATCTTATCAGTCCTGTACGATTTCTTTAATGTTTCTAGCTATTAATGTGCTCCTTTATACCATCTTTTAATTAATTTTCTATAAGATCTCAATAGTTGATTTTATAAATAACGTTTAAGTGAAATCTATTATTACACTCACTTGGTCCCACCCCGTACATCGATGGATATGGAAAGGACGTATACATAAGCCTCTATCAGCGAGAGGTTTAATCATTACGCGGTGCGCGCGGCCACGCTTGACAACGCATAAAGTCGTTGACGGTCGTTCCAGCGCTGTCCGACTTTCAACCTCGTAACGCTGGCGCGTTATACCTTGTTGGCTTCGGTCAACCTGACGGGGCATTAGCGGTGGTGACTGCGGCCACGGTGACGTCGTCGCCTGGAAATTGAAACAAATATTTTACGAGGGGTTCCCGGAGTTCCGACGATAATAATTAAAAGGTGGTTCTGGGCAGCGCGCTTCGGATATAAAGCCCGGCATTAGATATTACCATGCACCCCCCGCCCCGCTCTTACCCATCCTTTCCCCGAAGATCTTTCGGGGGCTTTGATGTACGGATCCCTCTGTCTTCCAGTGATTTTAATTATGAGCCCGAAACTTTCGAGGGCTTTCAATTAAACACGTAAGAAGTGAAATTCGTCGAAATTTCAGCGGCCACTATTGAACGACGGCTGCCGCTGCAGCTGGCGCTGTTTTCATAAAAATGAGCAAGTTTCGGCGATGTTTTTTTTTTGTAGAGTTGGATGGACTGTGTTCGGAGAATCTTTTTTTGAGAAGACTTGGCTATTAATTAATTAAGTTGGTACTTGGTGTCAGGGTTTTTATCAAATTGCTTTGTAGGTTGAGAAATTGTGTCAATAGTGAAAATTGTCCATTCGTAAAATTTAGAGATTCTATACGTCAAAGTATCTATAGTTAATGATTCCTTCGTGGTGATTAGTTTTCCTTGCATTATTTCATTGCATTATACAATATATTTTAATATTTCTCCAGTAGAAAAGAATTGCAAATTGTTCGAAAGCAAAAGTTGTTCTTCGACGTCATTCAGTGACTCTCCGTTAGAGACGAAAAGTTCTTGTAGATTTATTGATTCGATAACAACAACTCACCCTGCGCATCAGGGTTAACAGAGTGCAGTAACATATTAGGCGCGCAACCACTTTTTCTCTTACGTGTCGTATCTGTCTCGCGGAGGAGGCATAGTGCTTCATTTTATACGGCATGTATAACTTGAAAGTGATCATAAACAGGATTCTCAGGGGAAATGACTCCCGCGCGCTCTTTCCGCGGAGCAGACTTTTTTTACGAGTACAACGTACGCGTGTGTACAAAGCAACGACCGCTCGTTGTAAGAAAAGTGTGTTGTAAAAAGTCCGCAAGATGAAATTACTCGTCCCTCTTTCGAAAGAGTTATCGCATCCTTTTTTTCCGCCCCCTCGTTCTTCCTTCTTTCATTTCGCGTCGCTATTATCGGGGCGATTTCTCGTCACTCCTCGCTACGTTAGCGAATCGATTTAAAATTCAGCACGATTCGCGGCTCTATTCGTGCACTTTAAAGCAAAGCCGACTGCAATTCCCTCCTCTGCAACGGCCTTGTTGTCGTTTCTTGACAAATACGAACAATTCCGAACCTCGCCGGGCCAGCTAGACGACGCGACGATACAACGATCCATCTCGTGGGGGTGATTTGGTATAACACTTTGGAGAAGTCGAGGTCTTTTCGTTTCATTATAGGTTAGGGGTTCAGAAGTCTGTTCGTGAAGTATTTGTTTGAAATTTATAAGCGTGAAGATTGAAATGGGATTTCAATTAGGGGTTCAGAAGTCTGTTCGTGAAGTATTTGTTTGAAATTTATAAGCGTGAAGATTGAAATGGGATTTGAATTTGCTGAAAATTTAGATTACCGTTGAAAATGAAAAGTGTGCTCTGTAGAGTTTTACAACAATGTATTTATACTTTCATAAGTGACTTTTGTATAACATTTCTGCTTTTATATTGTAGCTTTCTATTTTTTCCTTTATACTTTGATAAATAACTTCAAATTTCACATTCCATACCTCGGTATATATCAACTTTAACATTCCCAGTCTTACAGCCGACAGAAATTGGGTTTTCTCAGGTGTGCATTGACTGCCAGCGAAATTCCGCGGAACGAATAAAATTACTCGAGGGTGAAAAAAAGACGCAAAGGATCGCTCGATTATATCGCGCATCATTTAACCGTCGAGTTTACAATATCCGAAAAGAACGAACGCGCAATTTTCCGTGTAAATTTACCCTGCGAGCTACCGGTTCAATAAATAGATGACGGCGATCGTCGAAGCGGAATTATCTGATAACGCGGTTCCTTGATTATTCCCTAGTTCGATACGGCGCGGCGTCCGTCCATCGTTGAACGTGTACGTAACGGAGGGAAATAATTCGTTCTAGCGGCAATTTCGAAAGTTGTCGGCATGATCGTATCTTCGTATAGCAGGCAAAAAGGATTCCGCTTCTCGTGCACGCATGGGGTGTATCGACGGCGATTCGTTTCGCTTTAAGCCCGTTCGCTCGATCCCCTCGAGGCTGAAAATGATCCCCGATAACTGGAAGCAGCCCGATACGCGGCGGATAAGTCCGTGAGGTCGTTCGGGCTGAGCTTTTAAGTCGTGCAGCGAGGTTAAAGATGTAGCGAAAGACACACGGCGAATCGTGGAGCTATGTGCGCCGCTTCTTCGATACTTCATAAGTCTCGGGAATATTTAAAGAACGCCGAGTAAAGGTGGAAGAAATCTTGCTCTGGATACGAATTTAATCCCCTAAGATTTCCGCTTTCAAAAGTTGCTTCAACTTTAACATACATACTTTCTGAAATAACGTTAGCTTGGTTGGTTGTATCTGAAAAGCAAGAATATCGAAGTTGGTGTTCCTTCTGAAGACAGGAATGTAAGGAATGTGACGAAAAATGGTAACGTGACGATTGAAGTAATTTATGAAAATGGGAATATTAATGTTGAAATTATTTTTAAAGTTAGAGCCTGTAATGGAGAGGAAGTGAAATAAATATTTGCTTCTATAACCGGCATCAATTTCTCCATGTAATAAAAAGCAATAGAATATTGCTACCAAGTTCCAACTAAACCCCATAATCCTAACTACATTTTAATCAAGCCAAATTCAAATAACACCTAGGTTAAATTAAAGTTACCAACGCTAATTTCCAGGAGCACGCGATTGAATAACGAACCACATACCGTCCATTCGTTTCTCGTTGCTTCAATATTTCAAAACGTCATGTTTATCCCATTTACCGTTATGGCCTTTTCCCTAAGGCCTGTCCCGAAGTAACAGCCTCCATTTTATCATGCAGCGCCGATACGAAGACGGTCCCCAGACGTGTATTGTCGAACGTATGGTCGAATATCGTCCAGCGGCGGTCCGTATCTGCGCATAGATTATTTAAATGGTTGCGGGGCCTTTCGGGCGATATAATTTCTTCAATATTTTAGCCACCATTGGAACAGGGCGCCGTCCGCTAAAAGACCACCCACCTAAGGTTGGCAGACTTCCACGTCGTCACCGCAAAACTCCTTCATCCGGGAGCGGCGTGGCACTAGTGATTTCGAGGAAACCGCGCCATTTCGCATGCATAATACATTGTAATAGTCCTCCCTTCCTGCCCGACAGCAAGTCAGGCGGTGCAACCGAAAAGAACCAGCATAAACCGCGATCATTTCGTTTCCTTGTTCCATTCCTGCGCGCGGTTGTTCGCGACATGGCCCACGCTCCTCTCATACTTCTATTCCATTTCTACGAATTACCGTCGATCGCTCACAAATTTATTCCCCTCGTCGCGTTAACGACTCTTTGGTCATTTATTCGACTAGGAATCGAACGATCCGACAGGAAAATTGCGCGCAATAGCCGTGCGAAAGCAAAATTATAAAGTTATGTTTTTTGTCCCTACCATCGTGGCTAATTTCAAAACGTTGGTACTATTTTAAAAATACCGAACACGCGTTCAATATCTCCTCAGGAGGATCCGAAATTGAGTCAAGAAGTCTCGTACTACAGCCCTTATTTCCCGGCGTCGCAGCCCCAGGAGAAGAAGCATCGAATCGCCAAGTTTTAATTATAAGAAACAAGAGTGGCGGAATAAGAGATATCGCGCATCGAAAGTTTTTTCGTTCGCGGTAATTATCGGTCGGTTGCAGTCTGATTATTCGAAACGGAAACGCTCGTCGAGTCACTTGAATTTCGGTCGGAGCGCCGATGAAGAACCTACCCGAAGAAACTTGCTCGGAAGAGCCACCACCCCTCGCGGACCTCTCGTTTCCATTATTCCAAAAAATACACACACACATACACACACACACACACACACAGCTAAAAAGGAAAGAAAAAATATAGCAAGAAGGGTTACTCGAGCGGCCCTTTTGTGGCACTCGACATCCACCGAGAGAGCAACTCCCTCTCACCACGATTGTTGCCTCTCGACGAGACCAGAAGAGAGAGTGAGTGTGAGAGAACATGAGTAAAGGGCAGTGGGATAGGGGTAGGGGAGTGAGCAGAAGAGTGTGGGGGGGGGGAGGGAAACTTTTAATTGAATAGTAGGATGCCACGACCGCCGCGATGTAGGAGCATACCAGCTGGAAAATCAATTGGATATCGGAGATTACGACGTGAGGGCTTTGCTGATTCGACCTCTAGAGACAGAAAGAAGATAGAAAGAAGATAGAGAGAAAGGGAGCCTCCTGAGAGTCTTTCGAATACCCGAAGGCTGCGGCCATTGATCCGCACGTAAGGAATACTACCGATACCTACTTTATTGACACTACAAACCGTTTCCTTTCGATTCAACGAGTACGGGGGACAAGGACGTAATTTGGAAACGTTTTCCTTTCGTACGATGATCGATACCTATACCAGCGAGATTATGGCCACGGGTTAGAACAACGTTTAGCCGGATATTAAACAGCGGAGAAGTCCGCAGGCTGGAGTTCTGGAGGGATGCAGGGCTCGATCGATACGGTGATTTATGGTCGTATTATGGCCGACACGTCAAACAAATTCAACTCGAAAAGTCATTAAATTGGAGCGAACAGGATTTGTGAGTTCTACTTTTAATTGAGAAATCGACGTTTCAGGGAACTTTTATTTCTGTACCCATTGTGGTCTTTTTCTTTCAGTAGTCACAGTTATATTAATGAATTCAACATTAGTTATAATTTATGACACCTCCCTTTTCAGAACTAACTTCAACTTCAACATTCCCATTTTCAGAATTCATTTCAGCTTTGAAATTTCCATTTTCCAGCACGTACATCTCTAACAGTAGAAGTGTTATTCCTGAATTATGGAACAAGTTCGTTACATGAATACAGTGTAACCATCATGAACCAGACGATCGCGCCCCGAACAATCCAAGTACGAAATCTTCGTCCACTGGTCGCTAATTAGGCTCGAAATCCCCGACGCGGTAGCAACAATTAGAGTTCCCTGGTCATTTATTTCGTTAGGGAAGTAGCGTAAGCTTAAACGTAACTCGGTGCAAATACGATCCAACTCCATTCGCTCGTGTCCCTCCGGGACTGGTACACCATCTGGCGGGGTTAATAGCCGGTTCTCTTAGCCGAACGACCTAACGCGACTGGAGAATGAGACGTCAGTGTGTGTTCCGAAAACGTGGTCGTATGTACAAGTTGTACAAGTTGTACGAGTAGAAGCTACTCAACGCGTGGTACGTCCCCGGGGAGTTCCTAAGGATGCGACCGCCGCAACTTACAGGGGAACGAATCCCAACTAGGAGAGACGTCTGCGGCGACGCTGGCGGTGGTTAAGACGCCGGTTACTCCCACGGGAATCCTTTAAATTTAATATACAGCCAGTTGAAGAGAACCTAATAAAATTGCTGCCGCCCGAAGCCACGGGGCTCCCTCTCGAACCTGCAGCCAAACCACTGAGAAATCAACCGAGATGCAACGTTAAACACCGCCGCTGCAAATCGAACGAAAAACATCCCCGGCAAAGAGGGTTTCTGCTGGGTTGAGCACGTTGCTCGAGAGAAACCTCTCGCGCGCACGATGCTCCTCCAACCGAAATTTTCGTGGTCGATAAGGGAATGAACCGAACCAGATTTTTCTTGAATTCTGTTTACGGGAATCGAATCGTTTCTTGGTTTGCCAGGCTAGAGCTATCATAGTCGAGAAAAAAAGTGGAGATTAGGAAAAATTATACGTCATAATTGGAGTGTTGTAAATTTAGAAGATTGGTAGTAAAAAATTATTATAGGGGTCACTGATCGTTGTAAAAGGAAAGTCTTGAGCACTGGCTTTGAGCCATTTAGAAATGTATTGTTATCACAATTGGAATTGGAAATTTTAGTTTACTAGTATTTTTTCTACGTGAAAGATGTAACATTACCCTTAACCGCTCAACCTCAAAACTCTTAAAGCACTAAGTCTCTAAACCCCTAAACTCAAAAACCCTAAATGCTCAACCCTTTCATCACCCAAGCATTCTTCTTTCCGAATTCGAAACTCGATTCCCTCCTAACGCAAATCGCGTATCGCGCATCGAATTAATTATACATGCCTCACTTTTCAGATTTTCCGTTTACGGCATTCATCGACGCGTTCGTTTAAATACTGCGCGCGAATCTACCCCTGGCGATAGTTAATTTAAACGACAACGGGCAACGTTCCGTTTCATTCTGCAATTAAATCATATTATGAAGCGAACCTCATCGCATCAATCGAATCATCATCGAATCATATCAAGCGTCGAGCAAAAGTTGCATAATTTCGCGCGCATGATTCATTTACCGATTGATCCCGCGGAATTATTTCTTGCTTTCGTTTCATCGAGTTATCATATTATACGTTAATGCCCTCGGTGACGCTCGGAAATGGAAAAAAAATACTCGCCGTTAATGAAAGTTTCTGCATCGTCGGCGAAACGTTTGTAACGAGATTATTGGCTAATCGCGTTAATTCTTCGATAACGAGTTAAGTAAATCAAACTTGTTTGCCCAATGTATGGACCTCGTAAAAGCCGTGCACGTCGAATGTAATGGAACGGCTAATAATAGGAATTCGGTAAATTGCAGAAATGCGAACTGCGTTGCGATACACTATTGCTAATAACCTTATCGGACACTGCGAACTATGTTACCCCGGTTAAACGCAATTTCCTCTAATACTTATTGGAAATGGTCCAACCGTTCGTAACGAGCGACAACGTAACCGTCTAAATCTGGAGACGGGAAAAACTAACAAATTCCAGATACCAACAATGGGGAGGGTGTAGGAGGGCCTAGAGACGGGGAGAGGCCTAGGAAATGTTCCAACTCTCTTCCTCTAAAGAAAAAAAAACAACACCTTTTAAATAGACTAAAATGAAATCGAGGAACATGGCATTGGCATACTGGCTGCAAGATTAAAATTGGAAGCATTAATTCAGTTTCGTTATTTACTATTTTTTGTTATCCTCTCCCTCTATTTCAGAACCGTTATTGAAAACTGTCCTTATTACTATACGTTTGTATTGTTCTTTTATAGAAAGAAACTTTCACCATACGAATTTGTTTAAAAACTGTTTTTGTGAAACAGGTCGTTTAGAACTCTGCAACAAAAGTTTCACGAAAACAAACATTTCAGAAGTTTTATGGAAAAAGTTTCATAAAATAAACAAAATTAAAAACGAAAATGCTTATCTAATGTCACCATAACTGAAACATAATATTAAAAAATGTTTAAAAGAGATGATTACTCCATAAGAGAATATTGCCCTTTGACAGAATGAAACGTTCGCACAGTGAAGCGCCCCTATGGTAGAACATTTGGGTAACAAATGTTCGTAGATTGAAGATTTTACGGTATTCCGTGGTGACATTCGGGTTATAAATTTTGTTGCTGAAAGAACCTCCATGGTCGTTGGCTGGATTCATTTATATTCCCTTCCACGCCGGATAATGAATCCCAGCGGAAAAACTGGCGGTGGTTTAACGGAAATCAGCTGGCGAATAATGAAACTGCTTAGCATTCTTTACCTCGTAGGGGCGGAGACGAAATAATTGGAAGCAAAAGGTCGAAAGCCATGCGGGTCAACGAACAGCAGTTTTCCTTTAATGAAGCTCTAACATAAACGGGGAATAGCTTCGTTCAAAGACCCGTGACCTTAATTATTATATCAAATGAAAAATTCAAAAGGTTTTTCCTTAAGGACCCCGAAAACACGGATATGAATGTGGGATAGCGTGGGGATTCCATCGAAATAAAAAGTTAGGTTGTAGAACAGCCATTTTTCAAACCTTGCCCCTTCGCATTGCTCTCTCTAAAATTCTTCGATAAGAGAAAATACAATTATATTTTTGTTTTAATCAAAATAAAATTAATTAACTATTTTAAGAAATAAATCTATTATACTTAATACCTGAATAAAAATCTATATTCGGATTACTATTATTATAACTGTTGAATTTCTTTCAATTCTATTTTATATGTCCACAGTTCTAGATCCTTTCCACAATAAGAAACGAAATCTTGAAAATCAATACCATTTGATCTCTAAAGATATACAATAATAAGTAAAATCCTCAAATAAAAGTTCTCTATTTACGTGACTAATTTTTGTAATTTTCGCGACTAAACGTAACCGCGGCCACATTACCTCCGAGTTCCCTTGCGCAAACGTTTAACTCGATGTCGAATGTACCGAGGTGGTGCCGGTTCCGGTGATGGGTTTGTATTTCATTATATATCACAACGACGTTTCATGTTTCTTCCCCTAACCGTGGCTGTTCCTCAGGATTATTTATTCGGCAGGTTTCCGCAGAACTCGCAGTTCCGGGGAAACCGGATACCGCCTACGGTAATGCACCCGGTCCGACAGGCTGTACGCAGAGGAAGCTGGGGGATGAAATAGGGCAAAAAGAACTGAATAAAACACGAAATAGCAGTTAGCGAAGAAAAATACGCTGTTTCGCGAAACGCTGAATTATTCTCTCTGTCGCGGGCTCAAAGCAGCCTCAGGAAGCTGCGCGTAGCCTTTTGTGGATAGTAGTTTTTCGATTGTACGCGCTTCTCGTCTCCCGTTTCGTTCTTCTTTCAACGTTTCACCGCGAATTCAACTCCGTCGAAAGGTAATGAATTTATACGCGAAGCGGAGCTTGCCGCTCTTGAATTATAACATGCTTTCGCGACCAGACATTGTGATCCGTAGCTGACGCTCATCGAGCATCCGCGATGAGGGGATCGTTAACCCCCTCCGACCCATATTTCGTTTGACCTTTGGAAGAAATTAACCGAGGCGAAAGTAATATCTGCTAGAATTAAGAAAAGATATTTTCAAAAAAATAAATAAGCAGAGAAAGGGAAGTTTATTGATAAGATACGATAGTAAATGAATATTATAATACAGTTACATCTTTTTTCGTTTACTTATTCTATGCACATCATTTTATGATAAAATTCATTAACATTCATTTTCAAATATCATTGTATCGTGCACAATAGGTATAATGGGATGAATTTCATAAATGTTTCTTTTCGTCTTTCCAATGCAACAATTGTAAGTTGCGCCCGGTAAGAAAGATTGCCTTATGCGTTCTTTAACCCATAAATAAATTACGCAAAATATATTCGGAAAAAAAAATCGAATCGTTTCGGGAACTTTAGGGTCGCAATTCGATAAAAATCCGCCTCGTGTGATCGCGTTCATCCTGCGTGTGTTTTGTTTACGAATATTAAAATCACGTTATCTTCCGTTCCGCCTATGCATCGCCAACGATATACGACCGCGTAATTTTTATTACCCGTGTCGCGAAACACGGTCTCGTTACGCGTGCCTTCGGGGCATGAAAAAATATGACGCGTGCGATATCCTGAACGCACGCAAACCGGGAAATATCTCGCTCACCGAATGACGCGCGTACCAAGGCACTAAGGTTGGAAAGAAAGCTCGTTAACGACGAATTCTGGGTGAGGGTTGTTAACATGCCCTGCCTGTCAGACCTAGACACATTTGAAATGATATTATTTGGAACATTATTTGAGGTATTATGCCAGGTATTGTATTAATAAAAGAAAAGAAAATATTCGATGAACTTAGATGACTTTACAGAAAAGAACTTTGTTCGAAGCAAGTTACTTTAAATACTTCTTAAAATAAATTTTATTTCTTGAAATAAAAAAATGAATTTAGTTAATTTTTTTGGGATAAATCAATGACCAAAAATAATTTGTTACATGAAATAGCTATTATTTTATACGAAATGATATTTTTATTTCCAATTGGTATCATATTATTTTTATAACTGTATCGAAAATAACAGTCCGTAATAGATGATTCCGAATAGCCAATTCTTACTTTCGTTTTAATTAAAATTTGCCCAGGTTTGACTATCTGTCCGATGGGTTTTGCTATGCCTGCGACCATACGTGGACGGTCGATTGGCGTTCGTGCAGCGCAGTCTGCGTGTTTGTTGGTTCGTTCGTCCACGGGGACGTTCGCATTCTCGACGCATTGCGTGCGTGGCCATAATCCCCGTGGCGCAACCCCTTCCTCAACGATAAGCACGCTGACGCCCACACTTCATACGAGCCAACGTCTATAACTAAAAGTACTCCGATACGTCTTATCGTTATAGGACATTATGCATTTTTGGATTCGTGTTATCCACCGGAACGCCGTTTTCTCGCAACGCTGTTCCCCTGTACCGGGTAGGGATATCTTAGGAGAGAAGATTATGGTAATAGCGAAAGGATTAAGTACGATCAACTCTTTTTTAAGCCCTGTGTAGCAGAAATTAACGTGAGACGAATTGACTTTTGTTTTATTTTCATTCTGTTCCAACTCTGTCTTTTTCTTTAAAGGTGCATTAATGAATTTCAATCCCTATATTCGCCTGAGTTTCCTTGTAAATGAACGGAACAACAATGATAGCCCCCTACATGGCAAAAAGAGCCAAATATGACAAAAGCACCAAAGGTAGACATACGTACAACGACCTCCATTATCGGCTAATCTTTTAATGGTCGAGGGGGAAAAATTATGAATTTCGAAATTAAACCTTCCCTTGAATAGTAACGAGGGATTCAGCGATCCATTGTTTTTCGAGTTTGTTTCGAGCACAAAAGTCCCGGTTTCTGGGCGTCAAAGGAGGCACGAGAGCACAGACAGAAAATAATTTAAGCCACTTTGGGGCGGTGAATGCGGCGGGGCATTAAAAGACTCATAAATTCAAATCAGTGGGTGGTATTACTCAATTTTCGCGAAAACCTGTTACATAGCTTTTTGTTAACGGGCTTCTACCCTCGCTTATATTCGTCGCCATTCACTGGCTCGCGCTGCGGTGAATAACGCTTTCCTCTGACGCTCGCTCGTCTGCCGGATGGCGTACTTTTAATTGCACATTACAGACGCCTACGGGATAACCGTCCAATTCTACATATAACGTCTGCAAACATTAGAGCATTTTTACATTTTATTTTTGCACCAAGGAAAATTTGTAAGTGATTGATATTAATTCAATTATTCGTTTCGTGGGGGGAATCGAGCATTTTATTTTTATCATAGAGAGCTTTTGTTTCTTTTATTTGAGTATAGTCATTTGTAAATATAATTATTTCATTTCAAATGTTTAGTAAACTTTCACTTCAAGATCAACTCTATTTAATAAATACAAAGTAACTGTGTCTATTCGATATCAACTCTACTCAGAGAGATCTTGTTGAACATGGATCGAATAGATTTTTCGCGCGAATTAGGCTGGTTATCTAACTATGCCGAGCACGGGCGAGAGAGAGTGCAGAAAAAATAAGAGAAAAGAACTAGTTCAGCAGAGGGAACCTTTGCGAAAAAGCGTGATTCCGATAGATTCAAAAGGATGTCCAGATTGCGTTTGCACCGACCACGATTAAAGATCTCGCTGATTCATATCTCTGCTTGCATACTAATGCCAGGCTACAGTATTTCTAATTTATGGCGTTACCTTTGCAATGGTAATGCCCGTGTAAATCGCGGGAACACGTACCAGTATCGCGTACCGGTTCATCCGGTCATTCCGGAGAAGGATATGACTTAAATTCAGGGTTTATGCTTTCTCCCGCGTAAATGATTAGGCGAACCCCACGCTCTTATTTCATCGTGCATCTGTCCGCCGCGGAGGTCTGCTCGAAAACTAAAGGGCAGCCTGCATTTTTGAACGCACTTATCCGAGTGCTCTTAAGTATTATGCCTTGGGTACGCCCCTAATTTTATACTACGTGAAATACACTCAGCCCCCGCAACGACGTTCCCGATACCCTCGGGGCAGAGAAAGCCCCGCGTGTGCTACACCTTTATACGCCCGGGAAATTTACTACGATAATACCAGTTTTTCTCGTAAACCTACGAGCTTTTAGGGAGAACGTTTCTGCGGAAGGAATGGAGAACAAAGTCGTTCGTGGGTGTTTTTAAAAGGGTCCTGGGAGATGCGTGTCGGCTCAGCTTTTCCGAGAAATTTTCGAGGAGAGCAATATTTTTGTAACAATATCTTCCGGGGCGCGAAGAAATATTATTCGAGGATCTGCATCTCTCTGTTTTGGAAACTGAGATACACAGAGAATATGACAAATATTAATATTCCATATTATGTTTCACGCTAAATACTATTGCTATTTTCGAAGCAACTTTCTTACTCGCGATGGGTATAACATAATCAGTTCCGTGCAACCAACGTTCCCACCTTAAATTGAGCTATGCGATACTTAGGTAGTTACGCTCGTACGGCTCGAGACGCCAACTCATCGGGACGCCGTGCGTCGGGCTTTGCGTGTTCGCGTGCGTTACATGCACTCAGGTGGTATGAATGCTACACGGGGACAGTAAGTATAGTTATTATAAAGCTAGCTAGACGCCCACAAAATGCGCCTCGGTATGCTGACACGACGCTCTACTCGACTGCCTACCGCACGCACGACGGTGCCATATGCCACTCTTGTGGTCCTGTAATTAAAAAGTTCACAGGAAACTGAATAGACGACGAGTACGATGATATCTCAATAACTTGAATAAACAGGAAAGTCGTTGTATAATAAAAAACGGACGGAAAAAACTATTAACAGCGTACGATCTAGAAACGCCTTTCAAACCTGTCGACAAATTTAAAATAGGATCTGTAGATATTCATGCTCCAAACAAACGCGGTTCTAGCTTTGATGATGTTACGATTCTAGATTTCAAAAATTTACTCGACTATAAACTGATCGACTGATTAATTAATTTTCTTTAACAATTAAAAATCACTGAAAAATAATTAATGATACATTTTATGAATGTTCTTTGTGAACATTAATTCTTTATAAATTTGAATATATAAAAGATTGCATTGAATGTTTTTGAAAATAAAATATAAAGACGCGTATAAAAAATAGCGTAAAGAAAGTCAGTTAATTTCTACGAAATTATTGAAACGAATTAAACTCGGATAAAAGTTTAACTCGTTAAGTATCGTTTGTATTTCACACATTTGTAGATAAAGGGAAGGTAAGTCACGATAATTATCTTCCTTGTACTCGCGCAGCTGTTCGTTACAGTGAACATAAAAATGCTTTTTCTTTCGTTATAAAACATGCCGTGTCGTGGGCTATCGTTACCGGGTTATAAATGTGTACAAAATGAAAGGTGGTCTTTAAGCTTGTTCCATAAAACCTTTGACGTCAGCTTTAAACTTAAATTAACCAGAGAATGGAATAAAGGAGCGGAGCGAGACGCACGCTTACAGCACTTAATCGTACTGACGTTGTAAATTCTCTGAAAGTGAGCCACGTCTGCCAGAAAAAAAAACATTTGCATGTACGTAATTGACGCCGTTTACCCACACGAATCGATTAGCTACGTCACATTTTCCTAGTAATCTCATATGTGTAATCGGAAACTGAAACTAACAATTCTGTCTTCAATTGTAATTAAACGCCACGGAAATTATTTCGTTAATTAAAGGATCGATGACCCATTTTGTGAACACGTGTGAACCAAAGGAGATACCTAGATCATTCAAATAATAGTAAATATTAATTTTCATAATATTTATGAAATATACATTATTATATCAATATTACATCGTCAAGTTTTGAGTAGACAAAAATTTGAAAAGAAGTTTTGCTTCTAAAATACAGTAAAAAAACCAACTCAGATTTGCATTAAATAGTATACCTCCCAAAAAATACAAATACGGTCGGACAATTTCGGCAATTTGTAGGCTAATACGCGCGAAACGCCAGAAGAAGTTGAAAAGGTTCAAAGTTATTGCTTCTAAAATTCAACGAAACTCTCTGTCTTTATTGTGCGCGTTTTATCCCGTTTCCTCGGGCACGGTATTCCATTTTGTAGCGTACTCGGCCGCCTTCGTCCACCATTTTCCCCTCCATCGCTCGCCTCGATTTCCATTTTGTTTTGCCTGATCTTCGACATTACGCCCCGGCGTCATTGAAGAAAATAAAGTTTCCTCGTTGCCTTCAGAGGGGGGGTTCTGATTAAAAGTTTGCCGATACTACACGATGACGTAGCCCAGGACTAAATTTACCCATCCACTCGTGTACGAAAAAGCGGATAGACGGCGCAGTTCATAGCGTCGTGGCACCCGCGAAGCTTAAGTGGAGGGCCTGGCTTAAATTGCGCCTCTAATTTCGTCTATCTTGAGGAGCGCAGCAACTACGTCGGTAGATTTTTCTCTTTCCCCTCCGTCTTTTCAACATTCCGCGTGCTGCCTACCTTCATCGATTTTCAGATCTGCGAGAAATATGGCGAGCTAGGGCTGATTTTCTCTTATCGTTCACGATTATTCACATTATAACCCTACAATATATATTCAATTTTCATTTGAATAAAATGAGCCTTTGCTTTAATCAATTCGTTTATATTTGAGGAAAATGATTTATCGCTTTCAATTTTCACTTAGGTGTCATTCTGCAACCATGAAGTATTCAAAGTATTTTGAGCAATTTAGCAAGAATTTTAATACTGTAAAATTGATACGCAACATTTACTCGAATCCAACGATTGATACGCAACAGTTACTCCAAACCGCAGATAGAACTGCGCAATAAACTAATATTAATAAGTGAAAGGACAATCAACTCGACATGTTTGCACCATTCCAGAACGTAGTTTGCATACGTTTAATTTCACTTTTAATTTTTGCGTAACCTTAACTCGAATAGACGCATATTAATCCAAATACGCACGTTCTATTTTTCCTATCACGAGTTCCAACATAGTCTCTACAAAATTGCACTGAAACGAGAAACGTTCCAAATTGGAGAAACATCTGTAATAAGCTAAACAGATGCTAATTACACGATTCAATAATTGAAAGTTATTAGCTAAAAGTTTCTGAGTACTATGCATCGTGCTTAATTAACAAATCCTTTCTCTTTCTGTTTCAGGTAAGCACTGGGTTCCTCTCTGTTGGGTAACTAATTGAGATCGTCACAGGTACAGTTCGATCTATTTTTACGACCACTATAGACAAATTCTCGATGATTGTCGCGTGTATTACATCGTGTTCTTGACAGCATTAACGATATATATGGAAATTGTTACGAGAAAGAAATTGAAAACACAAAGAATTCGTATCTTTATACGTACTTAGATTTAGAAGTGCTACTCGCACTTCGCAATCTCCAGGTTGCTCCCCCGCTCTCCTCACCTCCTACTGACATAAAGCTGAAATCCTCCTCTCACTCCATAACGTATTATTTCTAAACTACTCGTTACAAAAGCCCAAAAAATGCTCTAAATATTCCTCATACATAACTTTGTCATATACACATCCCCAGTTCCCTGTCTCCTCTCGATACTCCTCCCATGCGAGCCAATTAAAACGCAACTTCGGCGCGCCGTAGGAAGGCCAGGTATCGATAACCACGGGCTTTCAATAAAAAACGAGAAACACGTCTTGGTAAAGTCTGGGAGCCGAGCATTATCCTGGGGAGTCTCGCGTGACAGGCTGGGCCAGCTCGCAACGGTGGGCTGCTATGACAAAGTAAAGTATATTAAGCTCATCGGCATGCAGAGTCCGCTCGGGCCGGCTTAATACACGAACTGGAGTCTGGGTACATCCTCCCCTACCCATTTGCCTCGATGGCGACCACCCTCTTCGGTGCCAGCCGACCCACGGTTAACCGAGGTATCTCCGCAGTGTCTGCACGACGGTCTGCGCCTTTTGCGCAGCCCCCCAGAAACGACGGCTCTTTTGCTCGACGTTTCCACGACCCCACGGGTCTACCAACGAGCGTTCGTCTTATCCCTAACCTCCGCGCTCGGAGTTTCGTGGAACTTTTCGGCGATACGCGATTGTTCTCGCGAACCGCGGCGGCTAGCGATGAGACGACCCGATTGCGGTCTAAGCCCGATTCTGGCTGCAAATGTCTACCATGGGATTGCGAAACACAGATTTAAGGAGATAGTCGGGGGTGGAGGGTGTGGTTTCGCGAGGTGGAGTGCGTAGGGTGGAGACTGGGGTAGGAATCATGGAACTACGTTCATTGAAAAATTATTTGGAGGTCTAGGTTTGCCTTGGACAATTCTCTATCTTACTTTTTAAATTGACTTTTCAGTTTTATTTGTGACTGTTGTCGAATTAACAACAGGGAATTGCAGAAAAGTTATTATTTTCATCTGTATTAGCATATGGCTTCTCAGATGATTAAACGAAAGCTACAATCATGAAAATTAAAATTAAAATTGCAAAAATGTAAGCAATATATTGTATACGAATTTTAACATTGAAATTGGCTAATATTTTAGTCGTGAGAACTATACAAAGACGGTTTTATAAATACATATTCAATATATTCAAATTTCAGGATATAACTAACTTTACTCGGAAAAGAATAAAATAAGTATTATGTCTACAGTTGATGATCCTCTAGCAGACTGAATACGGCGAACATGTAAAAAGTAAATAAACCGCAACATTTACGAGTATTTATAGAGCACACATATTCCGTTAACTTTAATCCCCGAGTGAATCAAGCTGTCCCAATTTTGCGGAGACGTCGCGTGTTGGTTATTTTTGCAGAAGCCACGGTTTGAGAAATGCTCGACGCACAGCCTTCTCGCTGACCTCGGTTTCGTCTTGGCACATTTTTCTGGGAGAAACTTTTGCGGGGTTTACGTTCACGCCACGCCAGCCACGGGAATACAATAATTCCCGTGGGTGGTCATATCTCTTTCTTCGTAACAACGCGCCGAAAAACCGGCCGCATCGCACTGTGAATATTAATGAGTCTTTGGAGGGCCGGAGCACGGCGGGGCGATATAGCCGTCTGAAAGGGTTCCGTGGAAAAGGGTGGAGAATTCCGGCGGATGACAGGGTTGAACGGTGGAGGAGCGCCAAGTGGTATACAGGTCCGACGCATAGGCACTTTTGTTCGCTATGACTGCTGCGCAGAATTACTGCGACATGCGATTCTCAATGTTTTGATACTGATTGCTTAATTTTATCAGTTTCTTCACGGGCACATAGGCTTTTACATATATTTACGCGAGTTGAATCATCAAATTAATTTATTAGAACATTTCCTCTTTTGCTCTAGAAACGAAGAACGTGTTTCAGTATTCCTCAGCTAATATATTTATCAGATCAGTCTCTAAGTCGGAGTATTTTTGTATAAGTTCTTCCTATCACTAAACGAATGTTTCAATGCCTCGTTCAATAAAACCAGTTGTTAACATTTAATAGAATCTTTTAAAGCGTGAAAGAAAATTAAATGCCTTATGTAAAGGTTAATCTACCCAGTATTATTTTTAATTGCCTCCGTCTGAAATCGAGGTTTAAAACGTTTTACTTTGCAAGGAGTTTCTACCTTCTACGAAGATTTATTTTCTATTTTTGATCCCCTTTTCTAATTTTCCGACATTTTCCACTCCCACGAGGTCTGAAGGTTGCAATTGTAGCGAAACCATGGAACGGTCCGATAAATTTGTAATTAGGATTTTTGGGCGGTCTCCAACGCGTTGCGCAGATCCCGCGAGGAGCTGCTTTCTTGAACAGTCAGGTATGCATGCTCAGGGTCGCACCAAAGGATCCTAATTAAAGGAAACCAGCCTATTAATCCTGGAACCGTTAGCTCACCTTTAGGAAATGCCGATTAAATATTGGACTTGCCCGCACCATAAACTAACAATTCCTTTTCAAGCGCGTGCAGTTAGGTATTCACAAATGGAGAACCAGCGCCGTCTGTATCATCAAACCAGTCCCACTGAATGGCTTATGCGTGTTATTGTAACTGAAATAAAGTAGTTTCAATTACCCTCATTACATGAAAAAGAAGAGTAAAATAAGGTGCTTTGCACTTCTATCATATTTGAAGAAAATATACGTATTGTGTTTTCATTACGAAATGTGAATAGAATGAAGAAATAGTTTCAACTCCCTAATTCTTGAAATTTTTATTGTTAATTCGAAAAGTCAATAAATTTGTAAATTTTCTGCATCAATACCAGCTTCATCACACTTTGCAAACTTATTTATACATATTTGAAAAAACAACCATGTATTTCGTTTCCATCATGAAATGTAAATTCAGCGAAAAAATAGCCTCGTCTGACCTTCTGAATTTTAATGGCGTCAATTCGTATCATAAAGGACCAACTTGAATGACCACCTGGATTCCATTATTCCCAGTTCTTCTCATTACATGAAAAATAAGATCGGGATTATTCGTCAAACATGAAAGAGTAACCATGCGTTCCTCCAGGGACATCGCGTTACCGATCTCAAAGAGTGCTCTCCGGACATCCACGAATCGTAAATCAACGTCACCGTGGGGTTCTTTCTACCGTTTTAATGAATTATCTATCGCGACGATTGAATAGATTCTCCGAACAATTATGGAAACAAGAGAAGAGATGGGAGTGAAACGAAGGGTGGTCAATCGAAGAGTAGACAGGGTTAGGTCACAGGATAGGACACGGGAAGGGCTTCGCGAACTCTTTACTGCATCGCATGTAATATACAGGATAGACTAAGTCAGTGTGGCAAGTCGTAACTCCGTTGTCAATGCCTTTAGAGAAAAATATCAAAGGGTAAAGATGAATGATTCAAAGAATCCTACATTTGTAGGACTATAGTTTTTTTTATAAGTGCAATAGTGCACGTGTATTCTATAGTTACATTATCCTTTTAAATGGAAACGTATATTTTTTTTGCATAGATTGAATCCTTTCATCGTTTTACGGAAAAGAAGTTTCAATATATAATATGATCAAACACGTATGGATTATAAATACGTGAAAGACAACCATACAACCAATATGACAAACCATCTGCTGGCCTTCTGTTGTCCTAAGTAGCAGACGAGGTATAGTCGGTTCCGCTTCTATGTGATGTGTCGCCCGTCAATCGGTGAGGTATGGCGGGAAGAAAGTTTTGGCTCGCCCTCCTTCCTGTGCCTCTCCATTGCGCTTCCAACGGTTGCAGCCGTAGAAGTTTTAAGAGAAATGTGAAAGTTGGATAGAGAATGGATAGGGTGGAGTTATCTATCGATGGCACGAGATATCTCTCTTTCTTCTTCCTCTCCTCTCTCATACCTCTTCTCTCCGCAGTGTCTGTCCCCTCCCACCATTTCTGTCAGTACGAACGCGGTTACGCGTATTTTTGAGATTTCCTCTGCACCTGTATCGAACTCCGCCCCCCTCGAAAATGACTTTCCTCGATGTCTTTTGTGGGCCAACGATTGCAGTGAAATCAGACAGAACGTTTGCGCATTTCGACGGTCGCTGGAAGCTGGGGAACGATTCCGTGCACAGCGACGTCGCGCATTCATGCTCATATAGGTATCGCATACATTCTCGGAGAATACGTGCATTGTATGGCAACAAATCTGTCCCGATGAACGACATATATTTTTGAGCGTTTAATATTCAACCATAACGCGCAATTATCCTATATACCGCGATGATAAACGACAATTGAATTGTAGTCGTAACAGTGGGTCTCCGGAGCTCACGTATTCTTGTTTTCGAGTCCTCGTTTAGTCGCCTCGATTATTCGTCCTCGTTTTCTCCCATGTCGACATCGTTCTTTTCCATCGCGGAAGCTTAGCAAGCGAGCTTTCCTTCATAATGTCTTGAACGTCCTCCAGGGCGAGGATATCTCCAGGCCATGGCGACGTTCTTCCCTCTCGCTGCCTCTGTCCGAAATTAATTGCCACTTCATTTTTATCGCCGTCTATTTATCCTGGCAGTTGCTGCGTTGTCCCTTGTTCCCCCGACAACCGTCTCATTAATCAAGCCGTCTTCGTCGTCAGAAGGAAAGTCCTTTCGTCCTTCCGTTCCGTAGCGCCGAAAAGATTCGCTGACGTGCCGGACTACGTGATCTTGATTGATCGTCGCAGACTGATCGAACTCCTTAATGAGCCTGTTGAGCACGGGAGGAGAGATCTCCGTTACGATATAACCATCCTGGGGCTTTTACTTTGCTCACGGATATCCGAAATTATCCTTTTTATATGTAGATTGAAACAAGGAAATGATAGAATATCGGCGACAGAGAGTTCTGTGTACGCTTTCCATAGATACGTTGAAATTTTTAGTAAAAACGAATATAGAGTGGCTCTTTACGAAAAACTGAATCGGAAACGTGGGGTACAATTTTTTCGTAGGGTGTTTCGTTGTCGAGAAAATCGACTGTGAATATCTGGGCCGCGTGGGACGAAGTTTTTACCGACACGGTTGTCCATAGCTCGCTGATTCTACTTGTGCTAGAGATGCCTTGTACGTCAAAATTTTATTCTACATGTTCGATTCATTTTTAGATTAAGAGTCACTTTTAACTCGACTTCATTATGATTTCCGTAGCGTTCTGATTTTATGGGCCTACTTGTCGAGGTATTCTTCTAGAAATTGTGATTTGAAGAGAACGACCGTAATAACTGTCGTCGTTAATTCGTAATCCTTAGTTTGTCAAGTGAAAAACGGAACGCAATTTCCTCCGCGGTAGTTAAAAATAAGGTTTACGTCCTCAAAGCACATACTGTGATTCCAGTCGCAGCGATCTTTAACCGTAAACGTTCATTAGATTAACAATATGGTCGCCGGACTATTAATGAGTGCAGTGGACTTATACGAATGCATTTCTTAGATTAACATCGTGCCGTACAAGTGTGGTCATACTTGTCACGTTCGTTACCGATAATTTAGTGATAACAATATAAATGCAGCTACGTGCCCTACTTTTCCAGGGGACGCGATTGTCGGTCATACATTTTTCTTTTCAGGAGGAAACGGGGCTAGCACATTTGATCAAACCGTTATCCTACGTACGTTTCCACGTGGCTAGATTTTTCAATTTTATTTTTAACTTCGTCCGATGATTACTTTATTACTCCAGTGAACTCATTCTATAATTTTTCTTTCATCGTTTCAGAATTGAAATTATTCTAAAAATGTAGATGATCTAATTCTAGTATTTTATGAGATATGAATGTTTTCATATAATATGCAATAATATTTCTTGGAGTTGTAAAATAATCATTAGCTAACGATACATTTATAAGACAGCTTCCGCAGACCCAGCTGAAACTCTGAAATATTCTTCTTCGATATCGGTCGCGAAGAATCAATAATCGATCAACGCAGAGCAATTGAATCATTTGTTCGTCCACACGAAATTCACGTTGATCGTTGCTGCGGTCGCGAAATTTCACCCGCGTTTATTAAAATCATATTAATTCACGGTTAAATATATCCTGATATCAACAAACAGAATCGTCTCTTATTTAGAACTCCGCCACCGGCGAACTCAATCGAATATTAATAACTGTAATCACACAGTTGTCATTTACCATTAACGAGCGCGGTCGCGCGGTGAAGTTTGGTAATCCGTTTAATGTCGGGTGATGGTTTATCTCGTAATTTCATTAATACTCGTTTGCGTTCGACGGTATAATTCCCGCGAACGTAGCGTCGTTGGCGATTGATCGCCGTGGAAAAAGAAGGAAACTGTTAACAAAATTTCGAGTACCTCGCATGCAGAGTCGTGAGACACTTTGGACGTGGACGATGCACACTTTAAAAGAGTGATGCAAGCGTCAAATGCATTCTTTTCGCGCACAAACAGTACATTGTCGCTCAAAAGGTAAGAGCACTCTTTGATCTTAATATAAAGGAAACTTCTTGTATTACGAATAAGAATACTTTAGTGACTGTTAGTTTTTAGTAGAACTATCATATAATACAAAAATGATTATTTTTATTTAATTTTTATATCAATTGACAACCTAATTAATACAGTGCATGTTGCATTGATAAAGTAAGCAGCTAAAGTACAATAGTTCGAATATTTCTGTGACTCGCTGTACACATGACGAAATTTTAATGTTTACAAAATAGAATTTCACAGCAAAGGGGTGCAATTGCTTCCCTCTTGCGCTCTGTGCAGCCCTCGTATGCGCCATTGGCCCCATGGTACTTCCATGCCATAAAGCAGCATATGTGTACATATCACCACCATTTTCATGTTACTATTAAAATTATAACTTCGTCGCGTCCGAGCTCTCATAACGCGTTATGATTCGGTCGTCAAGGTCTGATGTGTTTTCTGCAGTTATGATGTCTTTGTTTTCTCGTGGTCTCTCTCTCTCTCTCTCTCTCTCTCTCTCTCTCTCTCTCTCTCTCTCTCTCTCTCTCTCTCTCTCTCTCTCTCT
>NW_026533254.1:9480358-9531023 GCF_026225885.1 Hylaeus anthracinus
GTGTGTGTGTGTGTGTGTGTGTGTGTGTGTGTGTGTGTGTGTGTGTGCTTGCTATAACGACGCCGCATTCAGGCTGATATAGCAGTCTGGTTTGCAGCTAGAATAATTACATGCACAGGAATATGCAAAAGTTTTTTGGTAATTTAATTTTCAGCTCTGATTTAGAGGTGGAAAAAGTACAGTGTGTTAGTCAATATAGAATAAGAATATTGTATGAATAAAAATATGTATAGAGGAGCTTATCAAAGTCAGTTGATATTAACCTTCACATTAACATCTAACTTGGTTAGAAACTTTTGCATGATACTGTACACGGTGCACCTTTCTCTAGTCACTCTTTCTCTTTTTCTCTCGTGCTCGCATTTCATACAGTTATATCTGAAATCACATAGCATGCATTGATTGTAACGTGACATTACACTGACCTATTCCATGCGTCAAGGAAATTGGCTTTCGAGTATGCGGTACAAGAAGTAGAAACACGTGTCGTTTGGTTGGTTCAAACGTTCGCAGGAATTATCCAAGTGAACGCTACTGATTGTTGATTCAATGGGTCTTGTAAAAGGAACATGTTTCTTCGTTTATTTTTTGTTCAAACTGCATTTATGACAGCTTCATTAATCTTATTATTTTTAATTTAATTTAAAATATTACCAGAAGTATAATGCTAATTGTAGATCCATTAAGATACATTTACTTCCTGTGTGGGAGGAATTCTATGAAGATTGGATCATTAGGGTCGAAGTTTCTAGGGCACCATTTCGTAACGAGTAGTTTTCAGAAAATCGGCTTGAAAGTTAGGCACGCGACGCTTCCACCCTCGCAACTGTGTACAGTAATGAATTTCGCGACTAAAATTCAGAACCTAATTAGTTTAATCGCATCCCGATGTTCAGCTAAAAAGAATAAAAATGTCAAAAAAAAAAAAAAATACATCGAGTCACCTACGTACTGAACTTTCAAGCGAGCACTTCGCGTGCGCCGAGTGCTCCGATTTTTATCGGCACGCGGTAACATTTCAATTCCCATTTTTACTTCTTGAATTTCAATCTATTAATTCATGAAAATATCCTTTATCATAGCTCATCATACATTTCATGCATAAATGGTGCGTTAACCATTGTGTACACGCGTGTTTAGTGCAGTTTTCCACATAACAAAAAAATAAAAAATGTGAGATATCAGAGATAGAGATTGCTATATCATTCTAAAGTTAAGAAGAAACTTTCGCACGGGTCACGAGTGACCCAGCCTCAAGCATTCCCGAACTACCCCAACAAAAATTGTAAATGAAAATTCTCCCCCAAAAAACAGATTGGCGTCCGTTTCTCCGTCGACGTTAATTTGAAAGCGTCAGATACGTGTCCCGCGTCGCGGAAAATACGAGCAGTTTTATGGTCGATGGGAAACGAACATTAAAAGTCGCTTTACTGTATCAGCCCGCGAGGACTCTGTCCTCTGCGCGGCGTTGGAACAAATGCCGGCGTTTTCTGTTGCTGGCCGTCTAGCCTTGGACAGATGACCGCAATGCCGGCCAAAGGAAAAGCACGCTCTCAGGAGAGATCCTTGAGACAAAAGGCGATAGATGGTTATGGACAAAGGGGTGAGGAGCTGGAAAGGAGAGGCGCGCCTACGAACGTAACAACCCCAACCACCCTTCGACGCACACCGCCGTGCGAGTCGCTCTTCTCAGACGCGACTTTGTTGGATTTATGGATTATAAAGAAGAGCGGGACGGAGGAACTCTGCTTCTGACAACACGACAATGAGAGGACGAGAAAGAAAGTAAGCGATAAAGCTGTCGTGGAAATGCATAATTTATACACCGTTCCCCGACGGCTCTCCCTCTGGCTCGCTAGCAACCCTTTGCCTCGCAATAAATAATGCGGTACTTGGAGAAAGATAGACCGACGGAAAGAAAACGGGGGTAGGGAACGAGGGCGCGTGTTTGCCAGCCGCTAAACGCGCAACTCGACAATTAATTACGATTCGGGTGAATTCTGAAAATCAGATTTGGCACGCTCGGTGACCGGTCTGCCAGCAAGCCCGACGGCCCGGCGGTGTCTGTCCTTGACGTCCTCGTCACGTGTTATTTATTCAAATTTCATGCCTCTCGGATGGTTTGAAAAATCGATTCGGGGGCCGGGAGCTCGTTGGAACGATAGTTTTTGTATCGATGTGTCGCTGGATCGTGTAAATTTGAACAGACGTGCAGTGGCATGGATGCATGGGGACGCAGCGTTGAGTTTTTGGAAATTTCATAACTCTTACAATTTGTAATTTGACATGTGCCCGATGACACACTTGGTGTGTACGTTGTATCATAACACGTGAAGAATAAATATAAAACACACCCCGATTGACATTGTTCTCCAGCTATACCCACATCTCTATTCCAGTATCCAGTTCTTCATAGAGTAGTGCTCAAAATGGCCACCTCCTTTAGGGACTCAAACCTCCAAATCGAAAGTCCTAGAGTTTAGCTATTTGTCAGATTCGTTATCAACTTGTAGCGTAAAATTCGTGGAGAAAGTGTGTGGCCCCAAAGTTAGCGCTACAGCAAGAGGTTAATTTTCGGCTATGTCTTGCCAAATTATCCCAATCCCAGCAGTGTGTACCGAATAAACAAAAGCCTTCGAGTGATTCCAAACGTAAAAAAAACAGTGTATCCAAGTCCGGGCAGCGAGCAGACCAGGCAACAGTTCTTGCATGACCCATCCATCTGCTGGAAAATCGTTCGTTCAAGAACTGTCTGGCCAATCGGCTGAAATGCGGCGGTGCAGAGTCATGCATAAACCACATGCGATGTACAACATCAAGTGGGACTTCTTCCAATCGACCTGGACTGATTCATGGAACGGAATAGTCAACAAGGCTGAGGATACGAGGAATTTATCGAATATCCTATACAAACACTTTAGTAGAATCAGCTTTACTAACTCAGTTTCTACTTGAGAAGTATTTTCTGTAGTAGTTTTTTCAGTAGATAAAGTGTTAACACATTCACGGTATTCTAGTTATTCCAGGTTTCTATTCCAAGCCAATCACCAGTGTCCACCACACGCTACGATACACTCCCTACACTCGACAAATTATTTTCCTAAACCGTCCCCTAGCCAATCTCTGTTCAAACAAAAACAATCGACGTCCGCCGAATCGTGAATCCTAACAGCCTCGTACGACTCCCGGCATCAACCGTTCCGCTCCCCGACACCCTCTCTTCGGCTGGGAATTTATAAACGCGCAGACTTCGATTCGATCCCTCGAAATTTGTTTTGCATAAGATAGGAGAATCCGTTTCTTCCACGGTGTGCGCGCTTTTGTGCCGTCTTGAGGAATTCTTTTATTAGGAAGACTGTGATGCTGCAGTTCCCTTCGCTTTCCAATGGCATCGTAAAGAATTACTACTCTACCGAAAAGTTAGCGAAAGAGCGCTGCCGGTGGTGAGGGGGGGGGGGGGGTAGAGAGGCGAACGGGGGAGACGCGCTCCTCTTTCCTTTACGACGAATAGTGCCCCGAGGAAGTTCCCCAGCAGCTCTTTCAGCGAGGGGGGTAACTGAAATTAGGTTTGCAAAGAGGTAAACATCAGCGGGACTGTACGTTTGCATAAACGGAAGGCGTTGCTTGCATGGGAGGGCACGGTGACAAATGCCTGTCGTCGCGGTCGTCGTCGACGTCGTCTTCCTTCTTCTTCGTCCTTACCCTTTTCCGGTTTGGTAGCTGCGCGAGGGGGGGGGGGCGGCCCGGAGAGTTAGGGGGCCGCTTCGTCGACCGAGTCGCAACTTTTGCGAGTCGGTGTTCGTTTTTGCGCCATTAGGACCACTTTGTTCGACTCGCGGAAAAACCCACGGCACCGCGAATACTCTGCCGCGACCGTGAGTGCGCTGGAAGGTAGTATACGAGGAAGAGTCATGATACGCGGCAACCCCTAAGCGAAACGGTCACCAATAGCGGAGAGTAAATACACTGGCGAGGGAAACACGTCAAGCGTAACGTCGGGGATATTAACGATACGTCGCGGGAAGGGCGGGGGTGAGGGGGGTACAGGGGAATACACGATCTCTGTCGTGTGGTTAGCGTAGGTGGCTGATGGTTTGCTAAATGGAAGGGGTTGGAAAATTGGAACTCTGCATTTAGAACAATCAGCCTTCATCCTTCACCAAATTAGCCAAACGACTCCTAAATATTTTCAGCAAATATACCTGGCACTCTCAGTGTCCTAATATACGTTCTACCACTGAGGATTCCGAACTTTGTTCCGCTGTGCTAGAAGTAAGCTTGCTCAAAGATCGAGAATTAAAAATTTTCACGACTTCGTCAGCTTCGTAGATCACAGTCGAAAAAAAAAAGGAGCGAAAGTGGCGGCAGTTTGCCTTACTCCAAAAGGCCGGCATGCGAGTGTGGACAAGACCAGGAAACGTAGGACGATGAAAGCGCGGTGAAAGGCAGCCCCAAAACGAGAAACGGAAGCAAGGCAGGGGAGGAAAGGCGGTGAACGTTTGAGCGGCGGCGAGGGACGGAGAGGAGAACGCAAATGACGATGGTGTGAGAGATCAGAAGGCAGGCGAAAAGAGGCAGAACGGGGGGCATACCCGTGATGCTCAGTTGTTCAAGAGTTGTTTCATCGAACACGCGTACACGCTCTACTAGCCAAGACGAGCGACTGCGGGCACGGTAAATGCGCGCGGTAAGCTGCTGTCATTAAAATGTTCCGCAAGATCGACTACGGTCGAGGTCTGCGGCCTGGGCGATGGTAATGCGATGCTCTCCCTCTCTCTCTCTGTCTCTCCAGGCTCTCCTTTCTCGCGCCCTACCCCTCTCTGTGCGGTCGTGCAAAGGGGCGCGGGAGAGAATATTCCGACAGCGGAGCGGGCGGACTTGATGGACACTGCATTGTGCACCATAATGATGCATTCTACAGCTCACGTAATTCGTATGCGACGTCGGCGACGTTTCGCCCCCGCGCATTATTAAAACGTGCATTCGAAGGAAAAAACCTCGAGGTTCCGCCCGTGTCCGCGTGCCATTGTTCGCGACGCCGGATAGAGGCGTTCGCACCGAGGAAACCCGGCTCTTGCCTCTCTTTCTTCCTTCCTTCCTTTATCCTTAGCTTGCCCTCACCAAAGACGGGACTTCGAAGAATGAAGTGTTTAGGGGAATATAGCTAATGCTTCCTCCGGCTGCGACGAAAATATATGAATTTCGTCCACCCTTATGAAAAGCTCTGGAATCCGTCTTCCTAATCGAAAAATGCCGCCGACGCGGTACTGTCCTTTTCTATGACTCGAGAACGAATGAGTTTATTGGAAACGAGTAGGGTTTTAGACTTCGATCGGCCGAATGACATTTATCGATCTTCTGGCGATGGTTGCGCGCTATTCGTACGTGTCTCAACCCACCTCACGCCCTCTTCATGGATCTACTTAAAAGGAAAGATGTTAGAAAGGCGTAGAAGAATAATTAGCAAGAATTTCGCCTGTTATTTTCACTCTACAATACTAAACTTAACATTTGAGCTTCACCAGTGTGCCATTCCAGACAAGGTTCCAGTTTTTGAATATGAGTGACAATATGAGCACAATTTCCTGGTTATTACATGTTATTTCTATGCTTTTAATTATCTACACCTTTGTGTACAACTAATTATAATCCAGATATTCATTTTAGTCAATCCTCTACATTGGGTGTAGTATCAGGCAATTTAATTATAGCGTTGTCGCTTCCCTTTAAATAAATACACAGCTTTTAGAATTACACACTGGTTCATTTATGTATTTGATACCTCGTTGTAATTAACTAAATTAATAACTAGGCTACTTTATCATATAATTATGGCCCTGACACTGTTAATTAAAAAATGTGTAGTTTTCAATATTACCAAGTCTATTTGCATATTTAATATCTAGTTATGATTATATGAAACACATTTACTAAAAATATTATTTTACTACTCCCCAAACCATCCTAATTTTGTACCCAAGCTCTTCCCACCGAATGTCAAAGATTTCCCAGCGACATGGCCATTCCAACGTGACGAAAGCTCGTATAAACGACGGCAATCGAATGACGATGATCGCAAACCGCGTTTACCGAAATGGCTGGAAACACCGGAGGAAAATGAAAGAGAACGAGGGTTCGCCAGACGAGCCTCTCCACGAATGGCCAGCGTCGGAGAAAGCGTCGGGCGAATAGAGGAGACGCGTTAGAGGTGAAAGGAACGTGTCTTCGAGTGGCCACCGTTGACGTAGTCGTCGCACGTCCATTTTATTAGAGCATCTTTCAACGTGGAATCTTATATCGTTTGTCCACCGTCGGCTATTCACCGCCATCGTATTCTTTCTTCGCTTCGCTCCGACCCGCTGTCTGCGTTATACATCATCACATTTCTCGCGGTAACATTCAATTTGGTTCCTTTTCCAACAATTTCGTTTCTATTTCTATTGGATCGCCTGTTTCCGTTTCTGAAGAAGTCCAATTTGGTTACGCGATTTATTACTACCGCGGATGAAAAGGTTTGTCAGGTAACGTAATTTATCATCTCGTTGCATTGTGTCGCGGCTGTTAATCAAGCGATACATCTCGGTCAGAGGTAATGCTACTTGCAAAGATAAATAGCGACAATCGTACACGTTCGTCATTGCGAGAAAAGGTGTTGATTTTCATGAAGAAGTTGTTCGTTTATGGAAGAAATAAACGTTTAGAATTTATTTAGTAAGTTTAACGTTTCGTTTCGTGATGGCATCTATTAACGATAAAATTCAAAAACCTTTTCCCCTCTAAATCAAGAAGAAATTTATTCGCAACCCTGCGTTGGGTTGTTAAAATTCGCACGTAACACAGTTCCCTTATCTCAAGGTTCACAGAAACCATCGGGCAAGTTAGTTCGAAGATCCCTATCAAAAGAAACGTAATTTGTCTGTCTTTTTATCGCTTAAAACCGATCTGCTAATTAATTCCCCTCCGCGGCGGGTCAGACGTAACCTACAACTAATCTGTAATTGCGATCACGCGCCACGTTCGAAAGCGATGTAAATGATTTGACAGGTAGCTGGTTCGGGATTGAATTATTACCAGCATCGTCATCTATCATTCAAAAACTATTTTTAATGGCGACCGGGGATGCATGTAGGAGTACACGAAACATTTATTTTGTAAGATGATTAATGTCTTGGCTTGGAAAAAGGGGGGGGGGTGTGGTTGACGCAGTGCAGGGGGACGCACTCGGAGACTGCGATGTTTTACCGTAATTAGGGGCATACTCTTCAGCTTTTTCTAAGGGGAGGTTAGACCGCCACGTCTCGATCTGCGACTTCCGTTCTTTCCGCCGCGTTCCGCCGAGGTGTCGATGACCTCTTCCCTGTGATCTTCACGGTATTCCGCACTTGAATGGGGAAACTCACGCTGATGTTAGGTTTTTACACATCTCGTGTGCGGATTAATCACAATGAAAGGTTCTTTGGGGACAGCGGTTTCAGCGAAATTATACCCGGGCACGAAATTCGTCGGAGTGATTCTATTAAGCGCGAGGGAGAATAAGTAGGATCGTGTTGCAATACTAATTTTTACGCTTTCGACGGTTGCAGAATTATAATAAAGTCGAAAATAAAATGCATATCAAGCGACTTAAGTTTTTCGTTTGTATTACGTATTCGTTTGTATACGTATCTACATAATATATTATATATAATTACGTACGTTAACTTGTACGTGTTGGCTACAGTTTTAAATTGCGAGCACTCCAACACGTCGCATATCGACGTGTCGTCCGTAATGAGATGTAAAGTCAGCCAGAGTTCCGCGGCTTAAACAGCGTGGCCCAGTTTACCATTCGGCGGATACTCGGACACTTTTATCGGGGCAGGAAAGCACGAGCGATAACGTTCACAGCGAAATAAAGAGATGCCCTGGGTAATATATTCGAATAACGCCGGCTGACTGGGATTTCGGAGGAGGTGAGACACGGCAGTGCACCTGTGTATGCGCATAGAAGATTTCAGCACGGACCACAACATTACCATAAAACCGCCGCGGCGGTTATGCATAAGCATAATTTTTCCAGCCCCATAGCTTGCTCGTTGCACAGCTTACGAGGGCCGCAGTGGTTGGTAGCCCCCCCTCCCTCTCATCTTTAATTGGTCATGCGGCTAAACATTGCATAAATTCGCAATAAAGCTGCCGCGCTGGGTCACGGCCCGTTTTGCCAACGTCCAAATTACCTGTGATTTTCTTTGTGCCCGCTAATTTTTGGTCGTCGGATTCCCCGGAGCCGTCGTTTGCCAACTCGTAAGCAAGATGGCTACCCACTGTTGCTCGAGCAGCCACGTGCCCCCCCAAACAATTACGGGACCGATGAGAGACATCCATAGCGACGCTGATTTCGATGGAAATTTTGCGGGTATGTAAAAGAACGAAAATAGGGGACACGTATGTGACGACAAGAAGTATAAAAAATTACTGGAAACGTTAATTCTATATCATTGTAGTCTAAGGACTCGAACTGTTGTCGATCCCAGGAAATCGCTTGTTTATTTAAAACAATGGCAAAGGAAGCCAGCGTCTGCTTCATGAAATTTTGACTAAAGATTCGAATAAAAGAAATATATACATACATGTCGAATCGAGTAACCTTCTCCTTTTCGAAGAAAAATGGAGGGCGATCAAAAAGACAAGGGACCAAGAAAATGCAAAAAGTGAAGATGCTATTCATTTCACCGATAACGGTAAGAAGGACGAAGACTGACTACCCTCGAAGATAGCATCGGAGTCTCAAGTTCAAGGGGTGAAACTACCCTTCAAAGTTTCGTCCCTTATACTTGGGATACAGCAGCCAAGAAAATATCCGTGTCTCTCATTTATGGTCGCTTCGCAAACCTGCGAAGTTTCATAAAAATCGACGTCGATCGCTTCGCCGATTCTCCTTCCAAGACCATCCTTGATGCTATCGGCGCGTTTGCGTTCGATACTCGTATATCCTTCAGTCTGAGTTACGTTCTCGAACGATTTAAGACCTATCGAGACACGCAACTATGGTATCGAGTGATAGAACTGAAACGCGCGCTGATACCGACGATACATTTACGTTTGAAATTGATACCCTAGTATCGAACCGTTCCAAGGAATGTCTTCGAACGATTTGCGATCTCCTCAGTTACCCTCGATCGATAGCTGTTGATTAAATTTCACTTTCATACCCGTTTGATCACAATTCACTAGTCATCAAGAACTGAAGAATAAATGGCGACACTTTAATACTAAACCACGACCGGTCAAATGATCGTTTTCAAACTTTTGTGTGCAGTTCTTATATACAATATATACATTATATACAAGTGTTTCATGTATCATTCAATTTAGTCGATATAGTTCCGTATTGAATGTATTGAAATCGACGTACAAAGTACTTCGATTATCCCATGGCTAGATAGAATATCAGGTACAGCGTAACGAAGACGATAAACCTGCGTCGAGGTTTGAGTGTCTTCGAGATCTTTATACCTCAACGAATAACTCAAAGCACGATGCTTGGGATTCGATACATATCGTTGCTAATGAGTATATCATCGGATCGACCACTCCAATACGGCCAAGAAATAGATTTGATTGGGTCAACATTCGTGTCCTCGAATCGTTTGTCCTTTGTTATCCTCGCGATCCCCGATAATTGAAGGGTGCTTGAATAATTAATCTCCTCGTTTTGCGACTCTTAAGGGAACGTCTGTATCGGAAAAAAGGACAATTAATTGATTCCGAGTCTCCTCGCTTTGAACCTTATTTGCTTTTTGATTTCTTGCAACCGGAACGATCGCGAAATAATGAAATATTCAGAACCGAATATTCGAGGATCCTATTACACGACAAGACACGGCCTCTTGTTCTGGTTCGGATACAGAGAGGGACTATGGTCCAGAAGGGAACCAACAATGCTATGGATTTTATTTTCCTTTCCTCGGAGTCACTCGTTAACGATTTTTCACATTGACGTTTAACTTTTTCCTCAAGTTCATTAGGTGCTCCACTTTGCCCGTCTCCTCTATTCATTCCCCCTCTCGTCCAGCTCTCTTTTTTTCTAGCCCGCGGCTTCTACACCCTTATACTTTCGCTTTCTTGGTGTTGTAGCGCTAAAGAGCGCCGAAGCGAAAGGACCGAGTGCCCAGGGCGCTACTTACGACAGTCGAGTGAACTCTCAAGGTTTCTTTCAAGGTTCTTTGTCGCCTTGATGTCCTATCAGGCTTGATAGATCTCCGGTAATGATTACTTTGCGCGATTCTATCCTTTGGAAGTCAATTTCAACTTTCAACGACGCGTTTCTTAACCCTTTCGATACGTCCGCGCGTACCCTTATTAATCGAGCGCGGCGTATCCACGTAATTAAAAATTTTTATGTTCCGCGCGAAGCTTAGATTAATTTTTTTCCGGGACAAGAGTATTTGTTGTACATTGTACAGTGTCGATTAAACGAATTCGAACAAATCTGTAGATACTTTACTCGATAAACGAAAATACGAGTGGTTTTAAGCAGAGCGCAATAACCGTTTGTCCGATACTGTATGTAGGTCTCAGCAATCAACCTCTGCCAATTATTGGCCTGGTCCAAAACCGATTAGCCTAGAGGCTAAAAATGCTTCCTACTGTGCGTCGAGTGACAGATCACCAGACCAGATACTGTAACCTTAAATACTCGCGATTGAGTTCCGCGATAACAACGTTGCGATCGCGAGTGTCAGCACAAAAAGAGTCGATGTCACCTGCGATGGCTTGGGTCGATGGCCGCGGGCATTAGGAATCGCGAGGTATACGCTTGTGTGTGCATGCGCGTCACTGAGCGTCACTTAACGCGGAGACCTGGCGTTTTGACATTTGAGCCAATCAAATGGCCTATTCCAGCCTTTGGTTCTTCTTTAGAAAATGAATCGTGCTGGGACTCATACCAGATTTTCGCTAATGCAATAATTCATCAAATTCTTCATCTCATACGCGGGAGGATCAACTCTTAGATAATAAGGGATCAACTCGAGGATACTCGTAAATTTGATAAAATTTAAACTAAAATTTAAATAGCGGAAACTATTCCATAGCGGAAACTATGTCGAATATAGGTATATATAGAGTGGGTTAGGGTGGAACCGTGCGAATTACGTCTAAAGTCCATTCTCTGCAATTAAGTCAAGAATTGGGATATTAATATTCGCAGAAGTACGTACAAAGCGAAATAATAATTCATCGCCAAGCCAAAAGGGCGTCGGTTACCGCGGGCTGCAGCGGCGTTGAAGTTGCCGCTGCCGCTACACTCCCCTCCTTAAATTTCGACTAGCAAACGAGAATCCAATTAGTTCGTATTTATTACTCGCCTCCAACGACATATATCTCACCTACCGGCTCACGTGTTAATCTTCCACCTTACCCCTAGAGATTAGGTACGAGTTTTCCTTTCTCTACCTTCCGACTCGCATGTGCGAGCTGAACGTACATGTTTCACGTAGTACATACGTTCAGCCTGCGCAATTTACACGTCAATATTTTGCGGGGTACACGTATTCGATTAGCGTAGTGTGTTGCTTGAGAAACTTAATCGATACGCTAATCATTAATGGACTTTCAAGAACGTTGGAAATTTTTATTGCTTCATGCATCCACATTATACTGATCGAAGTATTCGTAATGCCTCACTTTTATATTCGTTGGTTTTTGAGAGAACGAAGTCAATGTTTAGTCAAATTTATTTTCTTCTGCGTTTAGAGTTTACGTTTCCTACATTGAGAGCATTTACGGTAAAAAATATTGTACTTGCAACAAGAAGAGGTATTTATTGCTAAATATATAGGTAGCCTTTCTTGGGTATTCTTGCGTAATAAATCTCTTGTACTTAAATTTCTGCTATAATTTTCTTACTCTGAACTATTTAAGCGATTCTTATTTCTTTCTAATTATCCCAATTAGACTCCCACAAAAAACTCCGAAAGTTGCATTTAAAAATAATCCCGTCCGAAGTAGCTCGAACCCCACTGCGAGGGTTGTCACTTGAAAGGGAGTACGCAGCGTTTGACGTGCACCAAGTCGCCGAAACGTTGCCTTATCGCTCGCAAGTGGTCGGAGGTTCCATTGGCATGCACACCAGGTGGTTGCACGATCGATCGTTAAATCCGACATCGTTCGTTCGCAGATACACGACACGACTGGCACGGATTGCAATTTTCGTGGACGTAAAATTGACAGGCACGTTATTACGAGATGAGCCTCGATGGCGACACTCCGTCTTCCTCCCCGACCGTCGTTCTTTCTTTCTCGGCTGGTTTTAATTATTCCAGACCGAGATTTAATATCGTACGATAACCGCTGTCGTATAATCGAACATTCTCACACGTGTACGTGGCAGGGGCCACGTCTTCCCCTGGCACATACTTCCAAGCCGGTTATTAAATTTTCGCTGGTAGGCGAACAGTCTTAAATATCGATTTTAGTCGCCTTCTTTTTCCCCATTTCCTCTCCCAGCAGCCTCTCCCCCCTCTGGGTTCTCCTTTCTCTCGTTTGCCCGTGTCCTCCTCACTTTTTTCGCTTTTGCCCGCACTTTATGATTCTGTCCTGTCGTCGAACAACTCGTCAGGCGAACATAGGATGCCTAAACGACGTGACGCGCGCGGGCGAAATATTTTTTTGCTCTCATTCCCTCAAGATTTCAACGGTATCTGCGAAATTAGCTTCCACTGGGAGGGACGGCAAAGAAAGAGAAAACGGAGGAAGCATTAATCTTTCGAGAAGTTCGACAGTTACTCCCGCCTGGGAGAAGAAAGGTCTTCGATCTTCGTTGATACTTTGAGACTACGTTCACCGTGGCCGAATGATCTCGCTTCTTCATTATCGTCCCAGACAGACGCGATTCCGTTTACGATCGTCGAGTTCCAGGTATTCTAATGACTGCTGATACCGCTCGATGCATTCCTCTTCAGCGTATAGGAGGCCTCGCGTAATTGGAAATTGCCTTGTTGATGGATCTTCGAGGTGCAGTGTAATTTCGACGTGGAATATCCTCGCAATTGTGGATTTTAGAGATTCGGTTCTGTTAAGTGTTTCTATCTTGACGATGTAATTTTAACGGTGTTTTCTTTGCTCTGTTGGTTACGATGGAATGGTAATTGTAGCCGCTGTACTTTGTATTTCCAGAGCAACATGGGAACATTGTTATTCGTATACTCCAGTTTCTTATACTTAATCGTATACTTCAATTTATTTATTTATTTAACTTTCAACCTATTCTTTTAAAGAAGATACTTCGACGACCTTTAATATTAAATGCATGGGAGGATAAGAATTAAAATTCCCAAGACACGCATTGAATGTTGGAAATAGACTCGACGAACAATGTTTTAATTATGCAAATTATAATCCGTGTAATAAGAGTATCTTTTTCCCATGCGATCATAGAACGCTTTTGTTTCTTGATTTTCTTCTCCGTTTCGCAGGGAACCTGCTGTAACATTATCAATTCACCGTCTATTGTAAAATGTTTCAGGGCTTATCGTGCGTGATGTATAATCTACGTTACCCTGAAACTGGAGCGAGGTCCTCAATTAACCTCCTTACACGACTCATCCTCGAGAATCGTACTTGTTCGATGAATTCTCCTCCTCGTGAATGTATAATATTAACGTCAAGGATTTTTTTTCACATCATACGTTCGCGTTGAATTAATATAACGCTGACGAAGTCACTCGAGGAAACGTAACTCGCTGTGAATTTTTTCGTGGATTGTTTCGAAATGAATTCATTTCTGAACGAATTTTTCAAATAATCTGGTGCTTCTAACTAAAAAAACCACATCTGAATCGCACTCAAATAAAAATATGCGACAATTGCTGTATTCTCTTTTCAGAAGAATGTAAAATTAGAAGTGCAGTCTTTGGGGAAGTCTCCGAGGAAATGTTAATGAGTAGCTTAAAAATTGCATCTTCTTCTCTCCTGATCAGGCCACTAAAAATTGGGGTCAGTGAACAAACACGACCCGGTTCTAATGAAGTCTTCGACGGGTCTCTGAATAATAGGAAGGTATTGGAAGGATGAAAAGTTGGACTTCTCCGATAAACCTAACGCTTTCGATGAATCATCAGTGCCCTGTCGCTGTCAGTCATGGTGTTATATCGAATTAGAAGCACGAAAATGTAGCGCTTATTGCGGTCCACTTTTCAATTCAAAGGCTGAATACGTGGCAAGTTCAATTTCCGTCTCGCCTAGCGACCAGCGGTCAGGATCGTTCTCTACCTAGTGAATATCTTATGTTGGTATACTGTGTGGTCACGCAATTTCATCAGACCTCGTGCCTTTTACGGCTCATTTTAGATCGAAGTAAAATTCTTTAGAAACGTCTCAGTCTTCTATTTCATTACTTTAACCATGTGATGTGCGTAATGTAAGCGTGTAATATTCTATCTTACAAATTTCTCCACAAGAAATTAAAAAATTATGCATTTAAGATTTTAATCTTAAAAAGGAAATTTGCGAATATGAATCCCTGTTTTGCCTTGAACCAGTCAGACTCTCTAATAAGTGAAATTCCATTTTTTACGAATAAAAAACCTGTAAAGGGCTACCTTCGCAAGTTCAAGTATCCAAACCCGCGTATCTGACGTCGCAGGGCGTGCTTCATTATGTTAAGTGCGGGTGTGTAGCGCGTTCCTGAACTATTCATTGCATCGACGCAGGGTATTCTGGTTGTTACGCCTTTGGTACGAGACTTGACTGTCCGTCCTTCAATGGGGACATTATCCTCGACTTCGGGGCATCAAAATACACATCGATTTCATGTGTATCGCATAATGGACACGCTGCCGCCGTCAGTCCGTACAACTCAGAGCCATCTACCAATGCTGCGCAATCGACTAACTGTCAATCGATCGGCCCGGATTAAGATAATTTCGTTATCGGCTAGCAGACCAGCCTCGGTATCCGTCAGCCAACGAGGCCGGGTTTCCGATGAACGTTCGATGGCTGACGTAACATTTTATTCGAACAGACTAAAAGCACATTGTTCGACGCGAACCGGCTGTTTCCATGTAAGCGAAATATTTCCTACCCCTTGGAACCACGGCCAACCGATTTCTGCTTTCCAAAAGGAACAATCTGGTTCCTCTGTTGTTGGTGTTTAGATATTTATAGGATCGATGGATAGAGGACAAGAGATCGAGCACTCGAGGGTGGAATTTGTACAAAGCTTTGATTCGAAATAATTGTTTCTTTGAAAGGAGAAAGGTAGCTTAAAATATCTAACTAGAAACATAGAAAGCCAAATTGCCAATACTCACAGCGGAGTATAATTTCTTCTTTAGAAGCTGGAATAAATTTCAGCGAATAGTGTATAATCACTGCTGCAGGACATTAATTACGAGTGAAGTGTGCCAGGGGTATAGTTTCATAGAATTGACGTGGACTATTGAGTTTGAATGGATGGTATGCACGTTGCCTGAAAATCGGATTATATGGCGTCAGAGAATTACAGATTTCAAATCAGAGAACTATCACATTAGATGGAACGCATAAAGTCTGAACCGAATAATTGCCGGACGCTATTCAAAACTAGTCTTACATATTTCAATTTCGGGTTTACATCATTGTACTCGTATATACATGCGTACAGTTTATTAATGTACAAATTCATAATGAAACATTTATTTGGATACATGAAACCTATCGTATAAATAAGACTTTCTAAAACAATTAATCCTAACGATTCACCTGCCTCTAATCTTAACATCCCTTCACGTCAGCATTGTGCAAAGCATCGAGATTACTCCAACCTACTCATAACTTGCATACCTCGTTCCCCAAATATTCCCCCCTCGGTTTATGGTACACTACGATTCCACTGATTGGCTAAGAAGTTTCTACGACTCGGTAGGAAAAACAAGCACCCCCGTTGTTTCCCTCCCCACGCGGCGAGAAGTTTGGGTGATTTCAGTTCGCTCAGACATCACGAAATCCCGATTATAAAGACGTCTGAATTTTACTGACCGGCCATAAAGAGCGTTATCATAATCGCGGCGGTACGGTCCCGGGAATTACGGTCTGGCTCAGGGGTTGGTTCGATTTTATCAGCCTAGGAGTCAGCATGAGCAGTCGGAGGAGACGCGGAGGAGACGTTCGCTGCGTCAACGACGTGGAAACTCCGCGGTGAAATTTGGGTCAGCGTCGTTCGACGAAGATGGTCGTCAACGTTTTTTCGCAACTCCCCCTTCGCGCGAGTCGTTCGTATCCTTCCCTCCTTCCCCCATGCGAATGGGATCCTGTTTTCGCCAAGTCGACATCGCCTCGCTTATCGAACTCTCTGGGTGTCCTCGTTAGCGGATGGGAACAGTTCTCCAGGACGATACAACCAAGTTAGGAGAGATCCGAGATCGACTGCGGGAGGACATCACTGTTCAGCTGTTATCTACCTTCTCCGCAACTTTCCGAGCACGTTTTGCGCCGCGGAACACCCGAGAAGATCCCTAGGAGGGGATCTTTTCGGAAGTTGTAACATGTTAATTAGCCTTGGGGATGTTACGTATCCTTTTTCGATTCAAATGGGTGAGCAGGTGGTTCCCTGACAAAGTGTCTGTAATTGTCGCTCGTGCTGGTGGGCAAGATTTGAAAATAGTAATATGTACTATTTTTATATGAATTTGTAAATCGGTGCTTTTGACTGAACATCGTTAAAGACTTTTTCTACGTTTATTTGCAAAGCACTCACCAGTTTATTCTTTAAATGTGATATTCGTTAAGTGTGATTTTTTATTCCTTCCATCGATAATTAAAAATTTGGATGGTTAAACATGGCTAAAACGCGGATGGTTAATGGCACTGGCAACATTTAACGTTAAATTTGATTAGAAACGATTACTAAAAAAGGTTAAGGTCGAACATTTTCTGCGCTATTAACCAATCACGACTGAGATCGCAATAGATCGTTTTATTAGCAACAAAATTTGCTTGAGTAACTCGTACGCGGCTTTAATCATTCTGTACAAACACATTCGCGGCTAAGGTTGTTAATTCGTTATGCAAATATGTAAACGAAGGTATTCGTTACAACTCGGTTCTCCATCCACTCTAATATTCTCCTTCTACGTTCATTTGTCGGGGAGAGCGTAATAAGTACGTGAAACCGTGCGAGTTACGCACTTCCACCGTCGACCAGAAATTTGGTTATCACCCGTTTCCTCGCTTTAACTAAAATGTGAGATGTAATTTCCTATCTTACGTTTCAATCTTTACCGAAAAAATTCTTAATTCAGTAACTGTACCTGTGCAAATTATAGACTTTTAAAAATCACTGAAAATGTAGGGATAGAAAAGGATAAAAATAAAACACGGAAAAGTATGAATCAACCTTGCAATGGTACGAGACTGTAGGCGACAAAGTTTTCTTCGTGGATGACAGGCTAGTATTGGACCATATTCATGCATCGTTAAATCGTCTTTCCATCGTGAGCGATTCGTGTGTCAAAAATTTCCACCGCGCTGCTCGAGTGGCTTCCAGTGGCGTGCACTTTTATTCGCTCCGCTTTCACGTACGAAAAATGTAAGTGTGTACGGTGAACTCTCTAATCATGTGGTAACACATCGATCCTGCGGTTTGGCCTTTCGTGGAAATGTCAATATCCGCGACCGAAAGCGTCGAAGCGGATATATTGGCAAGCAAACAGTCCACCAGGCTCGCGTTTATCAATACGCCATCTCGTTGTCCCATCTTTCTCACTTGGTGTGCGCCATGGAATGCTTCGCATTATTCAAATTTTATTTAAAATACTTTTCCCTCCTTATTAAATAACAATTCATTATTTATACAATGTTTTCAGTCACTTCTAAAATATTCCAAAGGCATGATTTTTACATAGAAAAATTGAACGAACATTTCTTCTATAATTACTTCTATAATTCTATAATTCTATAATTCTATAATAAATATTCAGAGTATTCTAACATTTTTTGAACGTATTCTATTAATATAAAAAATGATCATCTTACAAGCAAATGAACTCAACTTTTCTTTCGCCTTTCCTCATAAATTTCTCGCCACCAAAAAAATAATGAGGTACCGCCGCGGAGTTTCTTAACGAAGAGGGATGCATATTGAACGAGATCCTTTATTAATTGGCTTACCGTGTATCAAGGCGTACGTGTCACGGCGAATTTCGTCGTATTAAACAGGACTTCTTTCGCTCGGCACGTTCGGTAAGTCGGGACCAACCCTCGCTGTAATAATAGTGGTCGCGGCTAAGTCCCACGGGGGCGGTGAATAAGGGCCGTACCGTGGACTGACTTCGTAGTAGTTAGATCGCGCAAACTTTTGCTACCCTACTCGCGTAATTTTCGAAGTTATGTCGTCGCGCGGCCCGTGTAATTTCAACGGTGTATATTATAAGCCGTTCGTGACCCGGACCCGCAATGTTTTTTAATTTCTCGCCTCCTCGGCCTCGCAAACGGCGCGCGGCGCTCGGGAATCCCCCTAAACTTGGCCGAAAGTGTTTCTTAAAGTTCAAAATCCAATGCCCTGAACGTAACACTTCTCTTAGAAATGTATTATTCCGAAGAACGCGGAAAGCTTCACGAAATCATCATCAACGCCTCGAACCTTAAAATCTCGAAAACACACGATGTGAATTTATCACGGATCAACAGGGTGCTATATCACTCGAAACGAAAGAAATATACTCCCGAACGTCGATATTTCAGTCGCTTCCAACGCCAAACGAGACCCTTATCGCGCCAATAAATATGTTTCATCGACCACTTTCCTCCCCCGACTAATGAGTTATTTCCTGAGGACGATTAAAACGAACGAAACGGATAAGATCATCCTCGCCGGAGCCCTCTTGTCGCGTCGTTTCGCAATCCTCCTTCATCCCTTGGTATTATATATATATATTTTTTTTACGGTATCACCCTCCAACTGTGAGCCGTCGAGGGAACGCAGTCTACGTGTCGGAAACGTGGTCTCCGTTCCCTCTCCACGGGACGCTACATACGGGAGCGAGAAGTTGCAGAGTGGCCCTTTATTTCCATTTTCGTTGCTTCCCTCGTGGCGCTGTTGCTCCCTATATTTATCTAATAGCACTGCCTCCAGACCGCGGCCTCTTTTCCTACACCGACAACCGGTTCACCGCAGCTGTGTATAGCTCCGGTTGCGCGCACTTTGCGCCTCCATTATACGGGCAGTTGCCTTTCCCGCTCTGCCGTGTCCTCGAAATAATTAAGAGTTCATTAAGGGAAGATTGATTGCGCTGTTTAGAGCCGGTCTCCGGCGCGGTTCGATCCTTCTTCCGCATTCGCGCGAGCTTTACAACCATCTCCGCGTCTCTCTGTTCCGCTCGCGTCGTACAATTGCTGGGACACGAAAATCTATGAATAGAGGACCGGTTGTTCGTCAGCGCGACGGATATTTCCCTCTTTTGCTTTCTCAGTCTTCTGCTCCTTCGCGCCGTACTTTTCTCTGATCGTTTCGCTTCCGGTTAATGGGTCTGAAGCGATTCTGAGCCCTCCGGCTTTGAACTCTGGTCGGAGATCTTTTAGCCTAGTGCTTGGTTTTTTAAGTCCATACATCACATTAAAATTATTGTAATAGAATCGTACATGAAAGTAAAAATTGCTAAATACTTCGTCGACAATTGAGTGACTCGCCCATCGTTTATTCTCGTCAAAAAGTAGGTCGTTCGTTATAAGCCCGTGGTCGCGTATTTCTCTTCTGTTTCCGATAGCCCGTGTACTTTCTCGTCAAGCAGGAATTTAATCAGAAAGAATTTTCCGCGGCCGAGGAGGGTCGGTTCTGGGAACGGGCAAACCCTCTCGTCCGTTTCCATTTTACGTTAAGTCGCGGAACGTCTGCGGGGATCTTCTTAACAATGCGAATAGTTTTCGTATTCTCGATGGTCTTTGCACAGACGCCGTCATCCCCCGTTATGAAAATAACGCCACTAGAAACGTAAAAGTTGCTACTTTTGTACCGTCGACGGGGAATTATATCGGAAATAGTTTCGAGCCAGCTATGCGGTGTTGGAAGAGACCTGCAGGGCCGCGTCGAAACTTTCCCAGCAATACTGACATAGTTGACAGACTGCGGTATGTCGGCACAATAACTGCATATTATTTATTCAGGTTGATTCGTCGCGCTGGCAGGAAAGTTTCGATGGAAACACGAATAAATAATAGGATGGCCGCGCGATGATTCCCAATAAAATGGTCCTTCTGCCCGTTTTCCACTGCGCGTGCCGTTCGAAATAACAACGAAAAATTGACAATCCGCGGATACTTTCGACGACGGGTGAAAAACTTTTGCAGGGAACGGATATACCTGGAGAGCGGTACCGGTGTATACGTAAAATTGTGCAACGGACGAACCGTCGCGGATGATTTCTTTTCCGACAAACGCGGATCGCTCTCGGAAATTTTATGTAAAATATTCGAAAATACACAGTATTATACGCAGTATGTACTCGCACGTTGCACTTGTGGGACGACCTAATATTTAGTCACTTAACAAATACTACAATCATTATTCTCACCTAACACATCAAAATTCTAAAAATTAGATTTAACACAGTTCGTTTCCGAGGTACAGAAACCTGCTTATACTAAGAGAATGCCAATGCGCCGCCTCCGCGGTCGTTCCGCCAAACTTCCCACATACGCGATTGGTCACATCGACGTTATTCATTCTCTTGTCGCGCTATTAATGCAAACCACTATCTCCGAACAGGTCAAGACTAACAGACCAGTATCCCAAACTGCGGCCATCAATTCCAGTTGTATTCCTATATACCCTGGCACAATCGAGTCGGACCGAGTAATAGAATTTTCGCACTATATTCAGACGTGCCCCGAAGATTACATTTAGAAGAAATATATACGGCAGGGGCCGATGTAAATCACCGGAATCTGACCGCCAATCGTATCCACGGAGTAGACGCGACGCGCGTTCTTCCTATATCGCGGCACCCCGGTAACGATCTTCGGGCAAATTTACGACTCATTTGCTGAAAACGGTCTGTTTCCGTAGAATCTTTCTACAAATCACGCGCATGGTAGACTGATTTAAGTGGCAAGGCTCTCCGGTGGATTTGACAATAAGATCGAACGAGAGATTCGAAAGAAGGATAGTTACCTTCGAAGACCGACTCCCATTACGGTTATTACACGTCGTCCGGAGTAACAAGAACCCGGTAGATTGCCTCAAATCACCGACTGCGATCCGCCTAGCAATCAAGCCACCCCGTTTTTCTCCATCCTGCCGATTCTAGCCTTCGTCTATAAGTTAACCCCCCCCCCCTCTCTCTTTGCCTCGCGCCCCCGAAATCCATTATTGATCGTCGCCCATGTAACGAACTTTGAATCGATAATTACGCTAATAAGATGTCCATACGAGACACGTCGATAGGGATCTCATCCGAGTTGGGATCTTTGAAACACATTGCAGGTCTCCTGAAAGCTCGAAGAATTCAAAAATTAGAGAAATATCGTGATAAATTTAGAGAGCAATAGTAACCATGAGTGTGGATATATGTTAGAAAAATTAAAGAGTTCGAGACGTGTAAGATACACCTTGTATCCAGCCGACACTGTAGTATGACTACGGCTATTCGGTATGAATGTTCGAAAAAAAGGGGGCCTTCTGGGGGAACAAAGCCGAATCGAACAGCGAAATCACATTGCCTCTGTCTCCTTCAGTTCGTAGGTGCCACGCCACTCCTGAGCAATAATACGTACTACCTGTAGTACAGATACGGTTGAATGAGAAGCAAAACGTAGGATTAATTCCCGTTAACGAACTCTACTTACAATTAGTTTCCTACAGTGCAGTGTACATATGTTTACAATTGGTTATTTGCTCGTAAACGTAATTACACGTGGGAACTGGTGGTTGCAGTTCAGTGCTCATATTAATATTCCGGTTCCAAATTAATTTCCTGGAGAAGCCACGATATGTACATATACAAATACAGATTGAATATGTACAGGAGTGAAGAAAAGTTTAAGATCATAAATTGTAATCTCGTTTATACATCTGTCAGACAAATAATGTACATTAGCCTCTGAAATAAATTGTTTATTATACCAAGTGTTTTGACACTTTTTAAGATTTTTCAAAAAGTGAAGTTAATCGATTAGTGAAGCGAACGGCTCACATTTCTGTTCAGCTTGTTTTTACTATTATACACAATATAATATTAATTTCTTGACTATCTTCGTCACGTAAGCTCGAGACCTCAGTAACTACGATTCCCAATTCAAATCAACCCCAAACGACCACCCCTGTGCCACGACGCGTCTCAAAACATTAAACAGCCGAGAAATACTCAACGCTCTGACATATTATTTTTAACCTCGGGATTTCGACGAGGTTGTGCAAACCGTAAATTGAGAACCGAGCAATTTCAGCCAGGCTTTGACCCTTTCCTCGTGCACTCTGTTTTCACCTAACTGCCCTCTCCTGCTCGCGCCCCTTTCTCTGTCCTCTTCATTTTTTTTTCCTGGCCTTTGCTCGTTTTTTAAACTGCGCCCGAAAGCACGAAAAGCGAGCGCCGCATCGTATTTACACAGACACTGGCAGCTGACATTCGAGCGAGCAGGGGAAAGAGCAGCGGCCATTGTACTTCAGTGGGTCACACGCGAAATAGCCGCGGCGACGGGACGAGGACAAACAACTATATGCGGACTTACTCGATTAAGGACGATTGAAACGAGCCCCGTTTCAACCGTGACTCCTGAACGAGCTGCGAATTGCCATCGCCATTTGCACCGTGCGCAGACGCGTGAGTCGATATTCGAGTTTTGTTGAACAGAGAGTGAAAAAAGGACTTACCTTGTCGATGGATATACTGGTGGTGTTGTATCTAGGTCCAGCAGTACGAAAAATCCAGGAGAGGACTATATTCCCTCTTAGAAGAATATTTACATATCCAAATATGCGGCGCGTTGTAAAACGTTGAAGTCTCGCTATGTTGTGACGAATGGTCCCACGAAAAGTCCTTGTGGAAGTCCTTAACCGCGTATTAGCCCCACCCATACTACCACGCGAGGCTACGAGGTAGGTCGAGATGTCGTCATCGATCCTTGGGAGAATCAAAACAAGAATTTCTACGAATTCGGTTTCGTGGAATCGACGATCGTGGCTAACGAGTATACCTGCTGTCCGATGCATAAACTGTTTTTGTTAAATACCAGGATGGCCTCCAAGAATTCTTTGACCACGTTTGAAATTCCTTTCCTTCTATCGGGTGGGTTCACAAATAACTTGCGTTTCTTAACTTATAATTTATTTACAAATATATCACTACATAATAGATCTTAATCAGAAACTTCAATCCGTTCTTTTACTTTGATCTTCATAAATTTTCATAAATTCCTTTGACTTTGACCGAGATGATTCCATATAAAGAAATGAACATTTTATGATGATTGAATTGCTCAGAACGAGGAATACATAACAATAAAAATATATAAGGTCTATCAAGTGAAGGGGGTGCTAAAACTAATAATTTGTTTCGAACGACTGAATAAACCTCCCGGTGTTGTCGCAGAGGAAGACAATGCTCGCCTATTTGCCATTTCTGGACGTTTCCTGGCGATCGATGTCTTAAGTTCGTCTACTTGGGAACAATGCCTCCGAGAGTTAATTGTTTGGTTGCGAGGAAGCAGCTCGTAATGGACGACATCCTTCCAGTCCTACCAGATGGACAGCAGGTCCTCCGATTGATGGCAGGCTCTGATGAGAGACATAGAGCCATTGTGTCGACTAAATCTAAATCATTTCTTTTAAATTTGTAATTTTACACAATTTATGTATGTATCATAATACATAATACTAAACAGAGTAAATACAGTAACGGTTTCTAAATAAGTTTGTGACATTTTCACAATCAATCCACGCAGAGTATGTGTTCTAATATACAACTTACATCTGGTAGTAAATTAATATTATGACTCACATATTTATGTACATAAATGTTGAACATGTAACTCAAAGTGGTCACTAACGGCTTGCAAACTGATGCGACAATAAATAAATAAATAAATAAATAAATAAATAAATAATAATAAATCTGATAGTATGTTCCAATGAAGAATGATGAATCTGTACCTTCTTCAAAATCAATTCCAAAATTGTTACGTCCCCACTACAATGCAACCCTGTGAGTAAATACCTTAGCCCTGTAACCGACACGTAGGGCTCGAAATAGAACGCAATTAAGCCGAATCGTCATTCCGCCGCACGATCGACGCATCTTACCAGCGATCGGGTTTATAGACCTCGCGCAGATACGATTGGCTGCGCTGATCAAAGCGCGTTTGCATTTGATAGATGCCAGGCGCGGGGCGCGAACGTAATTCAATTCGACAGAGCTACATAGGCGGTGGTCGTTCGATGGACATAAACTGTGCTAGCACGTGATTAATGTTCCCTCTGCTTTTATTGCTGTCACCTTGTCGATGTATAAATAATGTCGCGTCCATATTCGAGGAGCCCTTTCATCGTTGCACGCGTAGATGTGCGTGCCACGTACATCTAGGCACGGTAGCGCAGGAATAGTCAATTGCAACGGCCGGGCGCAACGGTTCAGACGTGCAAGAAGATGGCGTGGAAAAGGCGAGATACGCGGACAGGATAGGAAAAATGTGCAGGGCCACGGTTACGGTGATAAATCACCCTCGATCTTACTCGGGAGATCCTTTCAGGTTCTTGTTAGCGAAACGTCGCTCTTCCAGGATCCCAGCGAAGAGGGTTCGTGGGCTGGGATTCGTGGTTTAGGGAATGGCAAAGATTCTATCCTCGTCGGACGGGATGCAGTTCTTCGCACGCAACAAAACATTACAAGATTCAGGTGATGCTACCGGTAATCCTACTTGACTAACATGAGCTAAGCGACGTCGCAGTGTCTCGCTTGCCGTGAAGAAAAATTACAGACAAAACGGGCGCGTGGGGGTTTCCCGGTTCGACGGCGGTGGACAAAAATAAAGAAAGGAAGGCGGCTGGGACCGAGCACTTTCGATAATTAAAGTGCCGTGTTAGCGTCACCCGCGCCGCCAGTTCCGAACTGGAGACGGTTAAACGCTCCTAATCCCTTCCCTCGATTGTCCTAACAACTTCACCCCTATTTATTCTCGCGAGTTTGCCGAATCCACCGCCAGACGGGGGTGCGTCCGTCTGGAAACCGCGAAATTCGCTTGGAGATCCAACGACGCGCGACTAATCAACAGCAGACGCTCCAAGAACGTCTCGAAACAACGTGGCCTTCCTGTGAATTCCGAAGTGGTCACCGGTTGTTTCACGGGGTGATTAGTTATCTTTGTAGCTGTTCCAAAGAATAATGAGCCTACGAGCTCAGAGTAAAGTAAGTAATAAAAATAAAAAGCAGATTTTAAGCTTCAAAATGATATATAGTATGCCAATATTCATTACAAATTTTATTAAAATTTTAAACGGTAAAGTTTGACAATGTGAAAACCTAACATCTAACGCTCTACCAATTATTAAGTTTCACCTCGTTATCGATAGCTCGTGCAAGTTAAAACCTTGGCTAGACCGAGTGGTCGACGAATGCAGTATTTACAATGTTCCTTCTCTTTGAACCCCTACTTAGACCTTTGATCGCAGAAAATAGCAGAGGTTGGACAGGACGAAATGAGACGAAGCTGGCGACCACTACAGAGAGCCTCGAGAGCGGAGTAAAAACTTTTCTTATGGAAACTAAGCGAGGGTTATTATTTCGTGGAACCGCCAGCAGCTCCAGCGTTTCATTGCGAAGTTGTTGGCGTGCAATCGGCATCAGGCGTGTTTTACCGATGAGAAGCAACAGTGGCGGCAAGGTTGCCACGGACTCCGACTCTCTGGAATTCTAATGCGCCTTTCGAAACTTAACTGGGCGAATTGTGTTATTCAAATTCGCCCCTGCTCCCATCCGTTGCTATTTTCCGACACGTTTCGCGAAATCGACCCGAAACAAGGAAACCATGGCGCAAAAACGTGAAAATCGTTTACCTTTTTCCTGCGTTAGATCGTTTGACTCGATGAAAAAATGCTCTGTTCTGTGTTATTTTCACTGCGACTGATGGGATATGAGAATCTTCGAGTTTAATGAAATTTTATGTATACGTCTAGAACATTCTTTTATTTTTATTCACCTGTGAAAAATCAACGATATATTTTAGTTTGAAATTGATACTCACACGTCAATTGATTCTAATGTTTTTATATAAATTCTTACCAAGTTTGGATTAGAGGCACTGCGAAATTCCTTATCCAGCAACACCTTTGTGTTATATTACTAAAGCAGGATTTGCAGAAGAATTATTTACCGCATGATTATTGGGGATTATACACTACCCTAAGCAGGGATTATACAATCGACTGGGAGGAAATAGTGTTCGGCAATACAAAGCACCATTATTATACCACCGATCGCATGGTTTAGTTACGCGTGTGCGCGGAGAGAAAGCGACACACGCTGTTTACTCGCACGCAGACTGCGAGCGTTTCATTTTCTCAAGCTTAATTAACCACCGTGATCATTACCTACACGCGCAGCATCGCTATAAACGGTGTAATTAGCGTAAGTTTTCATTTGCAGGATTACAGCGCAACGAAGATCTGGTAGAGGGCGAAGACAGTGGGGGAAATCGACGAGGAGAAATTTTGACATTTAAATTCCGTACCTATTCTCTAATTTTCTCGTTCTTGAATTTTATTCTTTGAACCGTATAATATAATACAAATTAGGAATGCAGCCAAATCGACACCGTTTACTTCTCTTTAAATAATTAATACCAATCCAGTTTCGCCATAGATTGGCACCCTTTTACTTTTCGTGGCAACTTCTTCCCCGGCGTCCCTAAATTTGCACTGGCGGAGGTGAACGAAGGAAACGAAAACGCGTCCCCTTTAATCCAGCCTCTTGTTATTCGAAAGACGCCGAGAAAATGAACGCGCTCGTGCAATTTACCGGAAGTAACGAGTCCGTTATTTCGTTAGGTTGTCACCCGTTGTCGCGTCTACGTAAAACTTCTTCCGGTAAGGCTGTCACGTTCAGTAGGTCCAACAGACGTGCCCGTGACACCAAACTCGAACGGATCGGTCCTTGGGTCAGACACCGAAGAAGAGAAACGAAGTGTAGCGAGAGGTAAGGGGTTCGCCTCTGTGCTCCCCCTACGTCTCTGCTCAAACTATTTATTCCGGCACAAATCGCATTACCAACTTCAACTGCAAAATTGACTTCGCCCAACTTTTACGACGCCTTCGCTCTTACGCCACTTCGACGCCACCCGCACGGTCAGAACTTCAGCTTGTACGAGGGTTTACCAAACTCAGTTTAAGAAGAAGAAGAAGAACTGTTTCAACCGGAGAGGGACGCATCTTTGCGGGACTTTCTCTCTTACCCCTGTCGATATAAAATCGCGCGACGCGAGCGCATCCGACGGAATGGCAGTTGGGAAGTTGGAGCCGCTGGGAATAACGAACGGTATCGTCGTAAATTGCTTTATTTTTTTCCCCCTGCCAACCGTTTTCCATTAACCCTGACGGAGAGAGTGCGGAGAGTGTGCGTCTTCCGGGGGCTGAAATGCCGTTTCGATCAACGGAGATCAGGGAAACTCGGGAAACTCGAGCGTAGCGGTAGAGTGGCAGCTTTACTGTCTTTATTAGTGAGAATTCTTTAACATCGGTAAAGGATATTCTGTATCGAATCATTGGAGCTATATAATTGAAGCTTAACACTAAACCTACCGACGTTCGTAATACATTTATTTATATATTTTCGTAATGTATTTTAATTACAAATGCTCCCACGTTCGTGTCACTACTACTTTTTATTATTTCTAAATAGAAACATTCACAGATTTATTGCTATACTTCTCCTTCCTCTCTTCAGAAGTCATTTCCGACTACTTAATTGGTCCACATTCTATTTATGGCAAGTACCATGTCACATGCAAGCATTTTTTATTGCTTCTCAGATTCAGTAGGGAGTAACGCACTTTCACTTCTAACAAGGAAATCCATGTAATCGCAGAAACGATTGACGTATTACATATTTTTTTAATGCAAGTGACCTATTAATGCTTAATAGGACTTCCGCAGTCGACGATTTCAGCATGCTATCTAAATGTGAAAGCCTCGTAAATTTTAGAAGAATTTATTATCAAAGAAAAATAGGAAAAATGAAGTATTAAGAAAATTTCTATTCAACGGATAGTAAACAAAATGATAACAAAATAATAAGAAGAAAATATCTATAAAATGCTTAAAGAAGCGTCTGTTTTTGACCTTCCTGGATACATGGAATTCTTTAGAGCAAGTAGGTCCATTGAGCATGTAATGCACGACATGACTTGGGTACATGATGTTTCACGCGAGAGGATTGATAAGGATGCATCAGGTGCAATCGTGGATGCGGACGTGCACGAAAGAGGAGTAGCTATTACGAGTCGTGGAGCAGAAATATATAAAAGTGAGAAGGTGTCTGAACAAGTATTACCAATCGCTTGGTAAGAGATCCAATTGCAGAGAAAACTTCACTAGTATTGGCAGACAACAAATGTGTAAATTGATACATATACCAATGGAACTATAATAGTTTATACGCTCATATGAGTAGTCAATCTCTATAACATTATCAAGAGATATTTTGATAAATCACGAGACTCTGGGAAAATCCACTATGCTAAAACCACATTCGTAGCCTTTCACCATGAAGTATTATGCATACATGGCGACAGAAGTAAATTACTGGCATCAATGAACCAATTACCAATCTTGCGAACTGAGTGGTTTGCTCGTATAAAGGAACTAATCATTCTTGACACATTCTGAACTCATATACCACCGTTGCTTTAATATCATGCGATTAGTTGCACAACACTAGGAGCCTGGAATTTGAGAAAGAGTATAAGGAATTTTCAAAATACAGTTATGTGTTTATTATACGAAAAAATAGAACACTAGTATTGACATGATATCTAAAAAATTGCAATTTTTAGCAATCACTATTATACATTCTCATGGTTAAAAAAAAATGTTCCAGAGGATACTAAAATATCACAATTTCGACGAGGGAAAAATTCAACTAACAGATTATACGCACACCCACACATAGTTCACTGGAAACGATTGAAACTTTTATCTTTTTACTAATGTAGAATGAAAGCCCGACCGAAAACGTGTGCTTGTAACTCACGATAAAGCTGGTTAACCATACGTTTGTCTTCTCGTTCGGCTTAATCGTGACTGGCCAGGTGATTTATGATTTCCATTTCACCTCAGCAAATACAGTTGTGCCGGCCAGACGCGGCAAGGCGTGTAAAGCAATTACGAGTCGAAATAGCGAGAGGCCGAAAAAAAAAGAATTAGGCGCCGTCCCCAATGAAAAGTGTTGAGATTATGAGAGTATTGCGTGATCGAACCGTAACGGTCGGGAAACAGTTTCCGAATCTTTTCATTACCCGCTACACGTGACGTCATCCAAAAAGTCGATGTCATTTCGATTTTACAACTCCTTTTACAATGCAATAAAATTTCAAACAACAAAAATTAATAAGAATACAAAGAGACCTGCCATTTTTATGTCTCAAAGATTAAAAGACACTGCTTACACCCTAAACCAGCAGAGAAAATAAAAATGAATTCAATTTCGTTATTAAAAATTCTTGATCAACTTTTTCAAAGACCAATAATAATTCTGCTAATGGGGAGGCGATATTAGCCCAACTACTTGCCACAACCCACGCATAACTCGATTCCGTGTACACTTGGAGCAATTATGCATTCACATCCGATATTACCGCGCGCAATTAAGCCAACGATTAAGAGACGGGAACTTGAAACACGGCATGGAAGACCATGGAAAAAACGTAATCGGCTATGTAAGCTATGTTTCTGCAATCTAACGTATTTCAACGTATTTCAAAGTTTTAATTTGCGCGCGAAAGACTCCATAATCGAAGGCGAACGTAATAACTTTCCCCCGTGTTCGAGAATTTGCACGAAAATAGTTCTAGACTCTATTTCAGGTGGGCGTGTACTGTTTCCAAATAGCTGATCCAGTTTCTGATCACGCAGTGGCTAATGCGTTCATGACCACATTCCGTGAGCATTCGTTATCGACGTCCCGACGCGCTCACTTCGAACAATTGCCGCACTTTTTTAATAGAAAGTTTAGGAAAATGCGTAAAGGAGGTCTGCATCTGTGACGGATCACTTGATTGCAACAGTCGAGTCAATAGTTTGATATTGTCCCGTTTCCAATCTAGGACGGTATTATTTATGTAAAAAATCGCTTAAGATAACGCTAGAACGATTTAACGATGACAGGGAATAATTCGAAGGTTACCATTGCTTCATTCTTTTTCATGGAATCATATACTATTCTGGAGCCTTTCATGTAACAAGAACTATGATAAATTAGGCGTGACCACTGAAGGTCGTTTCCATCAGTTACTGCAGTACACACGCCTCTATAATCAAGGATAATAATTAATGAAGCAAGAAATGTTCTAAAACCGAATAATTCCAAAAAATCTGAAGGTTTGCAGAGTTGAAGTACAAGTAGATCTAATCGCATTATTATGAAATGCTATAAAATTATTCTAGAGAAAAACACATCCCCTCTGGTAAACTTTGGCTCTTCAATACCAAGACGACAAATTTAAAAAAAATTGTATGAGACATATCAATGCGATTAGATTTACGTATTTTTTGTTTCTGTAAAACTTCAGGTTTTTCCAATTGCATCGGTGGCCAAACTTTCCTTGTTAGATATGGTAGATATGGCAACATCTTTAGAAACATAATCGGACGTTCGTGGGTCAATTGCTCCGAACCTCCTTATCCGGTGACCTTAAACTTATTTGTAGACTTACTTAACCCATTTGCATCGGCAACCGCCTGAAACGCAATCAGAGCAATTAGGTCATTTATAAATTCTAAATACTTTTATAAATTTATAATTACTGATGGTCTTGATTGAAGTGATTGGAAAATTATTTAAAAATAGAATGAAACCTTTTGTCCAGAATAGCAACGAAACTTTATATTCATTTAAAATCTGTTTGGGATGTATTATAATAAATGTGAACTTTACTGTCTTATAATATTATCTGAAGAGAGGATATGATTCCATTTTAAGATATTATGGCAACTTTCATATGTTCAAGATAAATTTACCCGTAAAGGAGCCAGGGCAGTCATGTACCTTTCAAACTACTTTTCATGCTATCTTTCAAGCTTTCACCTGAATTATTTTTCGATATTGCCAATTACTTTCACGATATTCGTCTGAATCAACCGATATGGCATACTTTATTCCATACATAGCACTTCCATTTTCCTGGTTCCCACTCTTGCATCTAAAGATAGCATAATTTTTTAAGAACATTGATAGCAACAGGAAATATCAACTAGTTTTCCTCAAGAAATATTTTGTGAGATTAGATTGATGAATGTTAATCATAATATTTGTAAGGGAGACGGTAATAATCAATAAGTATAAAGTAAGAATGTTAAAGATATAAATAACGATATTCAATTTATAGAATTAATAAATCTTGTAGTTGGATCAAAGATTGAAACTAGGTTAGTTAGGAATAAATTATATACGGAATACTATCAAATGATCAATCTACTTTATGTAGATTGGAACTGCGCACGCACAAAAAAAAACACACAAAGCCATCTAAAAGGTTTCCATTCTCTGACTCCCCCACTAGAATTGCAGCCCTCCAAGAACATGTTAAAGGTATAGTTGACTATACAAACTTCGAACTGACTGTACTCAGACTTCCCCCTTCCCTGTACGTCATATGGACGCTCTACACTTCACGGGCACTTATGCGTATTCCAACCGGCACTCCATCAAAGTTACCAACAACCGCAGTTCTAAATAAATTTTTCTGCTCCGTAAATCTCGGTGGGCGAATATGCAAATATCGAAAAACGATATCAGTTCGTACGCAACATACAATTGCGCAAACTCTACCTGTTCCGGAATTACATCATTCTAGCATGTAATTTATTCGTTTCGCATAGTGGCAAGTACGATACGCAAGGTGACGTCCTTGCGATTGTCTATTATCCAGCTGGCACAGCCAACTGGTTCTTCAGTTGTCAGCCAAGTCCCCCGATAACTGCACTGATTTTCCGACGACGAGCCGTGAAACGCATTCGGGTCGCCCCGTTGATAATCCAGTTCAAGGTGAACCGCACTTTCGAGTCGTACAAACGGCGAAAGTGGCCAGCCTGGGTGGTAGCGATTCGACTGTCAAGAACGTTTCCGCGCTGCTCCGTGTAGCAGTTCACTTTGAATCGCAAACTCGACCGTAGCCACGGTCCCAACGGGTTCCTGCTCCGACTCGAATCGGTGGATTTCATATGTTTAATATACAACGAAGATTTACGTTGTTCACGTGTGCCTAACCGTTCGCGTGATGTTGTTATTAAGTATCGTTTTCGTCCTCGGGACTGTACAATACGCGAGTGCCAGTGGATTCAGAGTCGTTTTGGATTGGAAGTACTTAGACTGGGAATCGCCAAACATCATCCTGACAGGGAAGAACTTTACTCTCGGAAATGCCTTCACGCAGGATGTGGATATCGACAGAAAAGGACGCGTGTTTTTGACGAGTCCTCAATGGCTGGATGGTGTGCCCATCACGTTGTCGGTGTTGACCAATGTCGAAGGACCTGGAGGAAATTTGCTGATCCCGTACCCTGATTGGTCCTGGTTCACGCCTTTCAATTGCAACAGCTTGGTGTCCGTCTATAGGTTGGCGGTAAATATCCCGACGATGAGTGTCCATTGTTGAAATCAATGTTGGATGAAATATGTTCTGGTCAATGTTGCATCAGATAGCGAGGAAGATTGCATTTCAATTTCACTTTATAATATTTACCCCACACAAATACTAATCTCAAATTCATCAAGCCTTTATCCATATAATATTTAAAAATTTTTTCTCATTTTATTCATCTTTGTTTTCACGTTCACTCGATCTATATTCCGTAGATTTTCTCTCAATTTTCTTGATAATTCTTCCTTCGCCTAATCCTGCCAATACTTCAACTTCACATAAAACCTACTCCAAGGCTGCGTAAAAACACGGTACAGCCTGTATACTTCATTAACGCTCGTAAACAAGGTTATTCATCGTAGGAATATGTTTTACTGTTTCTTTCTTTTTTTTATAAGTGTATTGACAAAATCTGTCCAGATAGACGAGTGCAATCGTTTGTGGGTCGTGGATACCGGTCGCATCGGCACGAACGCCGTTTGTCCTACGAAAATATTGATCTTCGATCTAACGACGGATAAGTTGATCCATAAATACGTGGTGCCGGATGATCAAGTGTTATACGGGAAGGCAGCATTAGTTACGCCGATCGTGGATGTCGGAAAAACCTGTCTCGATACTTATCTGTACGTGGCGGACGTGGATCAAAATGGGCTGCTGATTTATGACTTATGTCACGATCACTCGTGGCGGGTAAACAATACCCGCGGCAATGCTTTCGGCCCGGACGACGACGCCATGTTCATCACTATCGCTGGCGAAACGTTTGATTTGACTGACGGCACCCTGGGAATGTCATTGTCACCGCGAGGATTTTTCGACCAAAGGTACTCGCATTATTTTTTAAAAATAGGATAGGTAGCTTTGACAATGATTAATCGATATTAATCATGCGCGAGAAATCGCGGAAAAGGAGTTATGATCAACGTTTGGATCTCCGATGAGGTTATTCATCAAAGTTTTGATCTACTTCCGATCCACTCACCTCTGCAAATTCTCATATTCGACTATTGGGATTTATTACACAATTATATTAACGAACCCACTCCCTCGAACAGACTATACAAGTCTCCATATCTCATTATTCTTACTAAGCATATTTCGCAAGCCTGGACTTAACTCTCCTAGAATATACACTCCGTGATGAAATATGTTGGATATTAATTCCTGAAAAATTGTAATACGTTCGAGCAGCTCTGGCGCGATCGCAATTAGACTCGGTCACGCCGCTCGAAACACATTTCCCTTCGACGAGGATAATCTAGCGACACCCGATTTCCAGGTATCTTTACTTTAACTCGTTGGCTAGCTACTACCAGAAGTTTACGGACACGAACTCCTTGAAGCTAAGCGAGTTCCGCGAGCCAATAGTGTACCAATCGAATCTGAAGCGAGCGAGCCAGGCAGGTGTCCAAGCAACTTCTCGGAGGGGCGTGATATTTTTCCAGTTAGTCCAATTAACGGCCGTCGCTTGTTGGAACATTGAGAAACCATTCACACCGGAGAACGTAGTGATAATTGCTCAGGATGAGTTGACGCTCCAGTACGTGAGCGGTATCAAAATCATCGTGAATCGTCGAGGCGAGGAAGAACTGTGGTTCGTCACAAACAGATTACAAAAGACGATAAACATGACCCGGAAATCTACCGAAACGAACTACCGTCTAATCAAGGCGACGGTTGACGATGTTATTAGGGGTACGAATTGCGAACCCTCCGGCATAAAGCATACGGGCCCGGACACTAGCTCCTGGCACCAAGTGTGAATCAGATAAATCGTATTATCTAAATCGAATTTACCTCAAGAGTTCCTCCAAACGCATCTTCACGCCAGACATAAAAATATGTTTATCTGTAAGATATTTTCTGACTCGTGGTGTTTAAATACCTAAAGACGGGACGCAGCTAACAGTGTTCGAAACTTCACTTGTAAAGAAAATAGTAAGTAACCTAAGAAAATAGCAGGTAAACGAAAGTAATTTATTTCCGTCGTTTGTTCACGTTATTGCAATTAAATGTTTGTAAATCTTTTTACACGATAAATTAATGTGTATAAAATGTATCATTTGTAAATATTGTTTTTTTTTTCTGTACCTAGGATATGAAAGTATTCAATTTATTTGCAAAGATTTTCTTGAGTCTAGACGAAATCCTGTAATAGAACGAACTTAATCGATGTCTGCATCCAGGTGTCTGGACCAGTCCCTAAATGAACCAAAACAAACTCCATATACAGCTTCGATTTATCGACTATCGATGTAACCCTTTCGTAACCCAGGGTCGAGGACTCGAAACTTCCAGGAAACGTAAAAAATCGACGTTTTTCACCCTCGGAAAACCAGCTGGACGCCCTAAAGCACAGTTTCATCCAACCCCGATAACCGCGAACCGCTTTCGACGGACAGAACGAATAACCGCGTTAACGACTTCGATTACTTTTGTTTTTTTACCCCTGGCTTTTTTTTGTCAAAGACCGTACGGTAACCAAACGCGGAGGACCGTTCGGATATTCCCGAGAGAATAAGCCGCAGGAGCAGGAGAGGGGTATCTGGGAGTGACAGCCCAGCGTGTAGCAATTTAGTTAACCGTTTCATTGCTACCTTTTGAGATGTAACGACGAGGTCTGGCCGTGACAGGGGCGTCACCAGGAGCCCGAATGTTTCGATGGCGGTTGCTCGCCAACAGGGGAAGACAGAGGTGTCGCGGGTCTCCTGGCCGCCGGCAACCAAGCAGTGGCGGCCCCTTTTTGATTCCTCGGCGACGATATCTCCAAGTTTTATCAGCCTTTCGGGCGCTGCAAGGTCGAAGCAGGGTTCGTAGGTGGGCGTAGAGGGTGTGGGCTGGTTGAGATAAATGCGCATTCACGAGGAATTGTTCGTGTTACTGCCACGGCACTCTCGGGATACCAATAGAGCGCGCAATGCCGGGAAATTCGTGTCACCTACTTCTCTTTCTACGGCGCAGTTCGGCGTGTGACTAATGGCGGCATATTCATGGCACAGCTTCGCCTCTCCAGCTCCCCTCAACACTACCCCGATCCCGCACCCTTCGCGAAGCTCTGGCAGTTAACCTCAGACAACCCCTTCGTCGTGATAATATACGGCTGCCCTTAAATTTTCGTTCCCCTTCGGTGCCTAGCGCCCCTCCCACCCGTCCCTGGCGTCAGCCTATTCCGACACGTATGGCAGAAAACCTCCTGTGTTGGTCGGCCGTTGATAACCGATCCGAGCTATGATCGCGAAGAAAGAAGTTTCGATAACTCGGAAACCTTTTGTTGTATACATTTACGTAGAGAATTTTAAAAAACAGAATGACGGCAGGTCGTCCACATCATCTCCAAACCCCAAAATGCTTCAGACACATCAGTTCCACGACCTGGTGGGGATAACCAGGCGCCTCTTAGACAGGATTTACCCTATTATGCAAATTTCGTGACCCCGTGAGCGCAAGTCCCGGTACCAAACGGGCCAGCCCCGCTGATGAGGGTGATACGCGACGAACTTATAGTCCGTACGAGATAAGAATATGGTCGTCAAGGGGTTAATAAGCGAGGTTATAAAGGGGACGACGATAAAGAAACCCTGTGAAACACGACACAGCCGTTCAATATTCTTTTTACGCGATTTCGTAAAGTGGGGCCGACTGAGTTATAGCACTCGTTCAATATACCATCGTCATGTGGAGGTATTATAAAATATTGCGATCCAGGGCGAAAAGGCCGAGCAGAGAGGTATAATATCATTGACCGCAAACGATCCACGAGAGGAGAGAGGGGGGGGGGACACGTTCTCACGATCGAACTCGTTACCTTAAGGGCACGACGTGGAATTACTTAAGAGGTGATAGGCGTCAGCGGTAAAGTCTGCACAGCGGACGAGTCTCCGGCGCGCGAAGAAAAGGTCTGAAATCGTTTTACGAGGGTACTTTTAAAACAACTTTACGAGAACACCGGCGGAATTTCGAAATAAATTTGCATCAGTTTTACTGCCCCTAATATACATAACTACCACTGTTTGGCACTGATACTCGGTACCTCCTCCAGTCCACTGGCTGCAACGAGTGTTTGTAATATGATGCAAGACCGCCCCGGTGTTGGAAGAAAAGATGCGCGCTTTTGGACTCTTTACAACCGGCGCGAAGTTGCGCCTGCTTGGTAAACTTGGTAACACGAGTTGCGAAAAGCCTCGGCCTAATTTATCGGCACGTAACAACGGGAAAGTTTGTCTTGCGAAAACTTTTTTCTTTTCGCCGTGTCCCCGGAATCGACGCTTAAGAGGCACTCTTTTATTTTCGTGGCAATATTCATGATTCACTTGCAGTCGAAGTGATTGATTAAGGGTACATAGAGGGTACGAATATTTATGGTATTGAATGTAAATCTAAACAATAATCCCTGTTCCTGCATTTTTAATTTGGTTTCTTGATTCTCGAACACCAATCGTGGTAACGTTTCGGTAATAAAATGATTGAAAGTTCAAACCGAATAGCCTGTAAAGTAATTGCTCGTCTAGGGTTTAGCGACACGGTATCAAATTGCAAATTGGCCCCCCCGGAGGCGAAAACGAATTCGACATGCCAACTTCACGGGTTTCTCACCGTCGAGTACACGTTTATCGACACGCAACGCCAAAACGGTTACTTACGCAACGAAACGCCACCGCCGCGCGTCGTTACATAAAAATTCAATTACGCGCAGTTAATGAATCCACGGAGAAACAGGCACCGCTCTCCCGCGCAAGAATGTCTCCCAATTAAGAGATAAAACGGAAAGAGCGACAAAGCGGGGTGAGAGGGGGGGGGGGGCATTAAATGCATCGTTGGCTGGGAATGAAATTTTAAAGTTTAATCGCGAAATTAACCGTGTGTTTCGCAGTCGTGGCTTTTCAGCTGACCACGTTAAATTACTTGTTTTTCGCTAAATTCCACCCGTTCCCTGTGCCTCGAACAAGCATGATTTTGTAAGCTGTGTCGGTAAGAAAACGTAAGAAGAAGCATAAGAAGATGAAAAGTTCTTACAAGATAGGAGACTATAAGAATTTAATAATGAAGACAGTTCTGGTTATTAAAATCATTAGACTCATGATATGGTTAGCTAGGGAAAGAATAGTTTCAGTGTTCAGTGTTCAGTTTGAATATTATTGTACTGTCCACTCAGGCATTGAGCTTTCGCTATTACTAAAATGTCTACGTTGTTGATAAGGTATAGGTAGAAACTAACACAAGACTAGGACTCCAAAGATAGAACCTACCCCGAGGGTTTTATCAAAATCCTCTAAGATCTATCAGAAGGGTTAAAAAAAGAAACCTACCCAAAAGTCTCAAAGATTTTTGCTCCTAAATCGTATATATATATCTCTAAAACTCTTTCTGGAGCTACATTTTTGTTTTTCCACATCTTCTATCCGAAAACGATACACTCAGGCACTCTAATCGCCTCCAATAAACAAGCTGGCCGGGGCTGGTGGAGCTGAAGCCACCCGCAACGAACTCACGTGGGTATCCGTTTCCAATTTGAAGGAACGCGGTGCTCCTGTCCGCGATGGAACGTAGAGGGAATTTCGGCCATTCCTCCCGTCTTTATTAAGGCAGCTCATCTATAATTCACCGAGTGGCCTAGACGGGCTGACAGTGCCGGACTCACCAGCCGCATAAACACACGGCATCTCGCGCAGAGGCTCGTGTACGCCGGTGTGTGGCATGCATTGCAGTTGTCAGCTCTAGTCAACGTGTAATTTACTATCTTGCCTCGGCTCAATGCAGCTGCACCCGCTGCTCGGAACCTGGACCACCGACCACCGTCTGCCAGCCAGAACGTCGGTGCTAACGGCTACCGGGAGCCCCCGAACATCGGCCGCACCGCTGTTGCCGTATTGCCGTTGTTGCTGTCGCTAGTTGCGATCCAAGTGGGCGATAATGGCCAGCCAGGTACTACTGACCACTCCGAACCAGCACAGTGGAAGGTCCCCCCATAAACTAACTGCTACATCCTGATTACTGCTTCGCCATTAGTTCGCGGAGATGTTTGACCCTCGCGCGGATGCGGTTTCGGGTCTTCCAGGACCCTTGTTTATGGAAGGCGTCACGGTCGACGTTGCTTGGGTAATATGCTCGTTTGGGACTGGAGTGGTTCTACTTTTTACGATAGGTGAACATGGATTAAGTTTTGGGGTGGTAGATTGTGAGGGGGTTCCTTCTGTTTATTGTAATGTTAAATAGTAATTGGGATCCCTAGGGAGGCTTCTTTTTGTGCAAGAAAAATTTCTGAAAAATGAGAAGGACAATCTGTTGAAATAAAGTAATCGTTGGAGGTAGGTTGAAATCGGAATAGACAGATTGAGTTACTACTTCGTCAGATGTATTTACATAGAAGTAACGGAATAGAAAGTGAATTATTATTATGCAACATTGTTGCTTAATTATACGTCATAGATACAGAAGTGGTTCGTTGATAGTGATAACACGCTGATATTCGTGAGCTGGTTAGAAGTTAAACGATATTATGAAATGCAGATCAGGTTCGATGTAAATGATATGCGAATAATAACATATCACAAGTAAGTATATGTTGTCAGACAAGTAACGAAAACGATATGGCAGTTGACAGCAACATTCAAGTTTATAATCAAGTTTGAAAAGATACATTTTCATTTAAAAGTAGCTGTAAAAATAATTTTAAGTTTTCTAGAAAAGAAAGGTGTTTTGTTTAAGAATTGTAACACAAAAGTTTCTTAATGTTATTGACAAACGTTTCTAGGAACCTTATTATTAGCTCCTGAGTTATTGCATCCAGTTCAATCTGCGCTTCTACGTTCACTTAGAGTTACCTCCACAGAGCAGGAAGTGAACCGGATTCAGATTATTGGCTGCAGCGAGGCTATGGCGAAACTCTTACATAATTACTTATCATGGTTATATTGGAATCCGGTATTTAATAATAATAATAGGACGAAAAGTTCACTAGGTCATTTGATCGATGAGACACCATTGCAGTAAAATGTTATGAAATAATAGACGGTGCCTTGATTTGAAATACTTTTATATATATTCTTAAAAAACGCTTCGAAAATGTTGTGCATTAAAATGGCATTTTCAATTAATGTTTATACTCAGAGAATATACATAGATAATTATGATAGATAAACGATTGTAATGATTAAGTATAAATGGGAAAAAAATTATCCGATCTTACTGTTTTTAGAGGGAAATTCTGTGAAACCATCTGAAGCGGAGAAGCGATACTCAACATTGCGCGGTAATAAACCTTACTCATGCGTGTTTTTTGCATACTCCTCGAGTGAGTCAGTCACTGCCAGGCAGCTGGTGTAAGCAGTTGCGTAACACGTGCTCGTCATATTTTCATTTTCACCTCGTGAGCGATGGCTACTCCATCAAGTTTTTTGCCAAAAGTTCGGCAATACCCACACCGAAACAATTCGTAAAATTAGACAGGCGTTCGATCACGATGCCTCAAAGTTCCACCCTAGAACTTCGCTAGTTTACCAGTTTCAACGCTAGAAAATTACTCAGTTATTGACGATTACTCTAATTTCAAAGATGTAGTATGTTCTTCATTCCAAGAGTCTCTCAACACCTATTTGTCTAACATTTCCAATCACAAAACCATGAATCCATAGGCCCTCCCTGCCAACACTTGCAAACATACGTAAACAATTACTACCCATTTCTTCCCAAGAACAGCGGACTCCCAACCACCGGCAAGTTGTTTCCTTCGCCCGATGTACTTCGTCTCGCCATCCCTCCATACTGTTTGCCTATCCAAGACTCCATCCATCTGTTTCTGCGTGATTCCATCTCCTTTTCTCTTTTCTCCGAGCGGCACGCAACGCTCGGTTGAAATGTCGTTTGCTTTGCGAACCGGTCCCTTACATTCGTAACCGTTCGTTATCGTTAGTTCCGCTTGGCGAGGCGCGTTCACAGCGTAAACACGTACGTACGTAGCTACGTAAGCCCGTGTGGCGAGAGGAAGCGAGACTGGGGGCTGACAGCGAGCACGAAGCGAGGTTTGAGAGCGCATTTCGGAGGAAGGTGTGGCCGCATCGACTTCTCCCATTCGTTACCTTTGCCGCGAGGACGTGCGAGCGCGTCGAGTCATGTTTACGAACGCAAATAACGCCGTTGCACCAACTTTTTCTTCCAGGTCTCCTTTCAGGCCTCTTTTTTGCACGTAACACGGGCGTTGGATACGAGCACGCTCGCCCATCGATGGCGTCACTGTGGTAATGATCCCTTACACTCGACATTGGCACCTTGGGTACTGGGGCGTAAAAATTCGAATCCATTTCGTACCATTTGGGTTTGAATACAAAAATAAAGCCATCGATATTCTCGTGGAAAATCCTTTATAATATATTTTTATTATTTTTATAAGTCTCCACAAAATTCACGAATCCTATCCATATTTATTTTGTTTGGCGTCTCACCTTTTAAATTATTTCTTTTACCTTCCTACCGAACTATGAAAATCAACCAATGATCGCATAGGTGCCTTCTATTTGGAGGCCCATAGTTGGAGCTACGCAGGCAATTATTGCACATGAAAACGCACACGTGCACGGAGATGTCAGGTATTTATAGGATGTCGTTACGTAAACCGTCGATATCTGCCGTTGTTTTCACTTTTGTTTACAGGGACATCAAATGGGCTTTACCTGGGCATTACCCATTTCAAGGCGCGACCTATAAATTTCGCCTACGAGTCTGTAGCGTAAATAAATAACCGTATCGATTTATCCGATATTTATTCACGGAATAAATATATGAGTCGACTACGACACCGTGCTGTTTGGAGGCCAGGATTTTGGAAAATTTGTGGAACTTTTATTCCAACGAACGTCACGAAAAACGCGCTCGTTGTAAGTTTATCGCAAGCGGAATCTTTTTCTTTATTTATGGCTAGATCAAGCCCTCTCGATCCTAAATTTTTTCCTTTGGGAGAAAAAAAATATTCCGCGTCGATCTCGAGTCATTTGGAGTTCAATAAATGTAACGAAAGTATAAAATTGCCGCATATATGAGAATTTTAATAATTTTAACAATTAAGTAATAGCGTAAGTAATAAATTTGACATTTTGTGTGAAATATGATACGTTTCATAATAAAATTTTATGAGAGATTTCATTATTCAATTCAGAATAAAGATATATATTTTTTTATAAGACATAGGTTATTTAACACTGGTTAATTTGCTCGTGTTATCTACATTCTTATCCTCTCGATCTTCTCACATTTTATAGTTTGCGCTTCTGTAAATATTTTACACGATATTACACAACATCTCATTCCCATCGAGATCCCCTTGATCGCTCTATCGCATTAGTATCGCGATCATTATAATAGGTCTGCGTGTCTACATAATACGATTAGGATCATCGTGTGCAATATTCTAACACGTATTATCATAGCATTCTGTATATATGTCTTGCCAGACACTATCATAGTTTCAAATGGTCTTGAATCAACTTATACTCTGTTTCTACACTTTCTTAATTATTTTTCTTAAAAATATTTTCTCTTAAGTAATTTATCTAAAAGCAGAGGAAAACCAACACGTTGCTAACCAACTACGGAATCATCCCCATTCGACTGTCATAGGTCAACAAATTTTTTCTTAATTTAAAAATCCGTACCACACGACACCCCGAGTGCAATCGTCTCTCCGCATCGATGGATCTCGACTATCTTGCTTGCACAGGTTCCGAATATACTTTTACATAATTCATCGCGAGCGCCGCTCTTTTTCACGCATTGAGGGAAACATCGACGGTGGAATAAAGAGCGCTGGAAGGAAATTCGCGATAGGGTACGCGGCGCTACCTGCACGGATTCGTAGGCTACCGTGCCGTCTGCCAATTTTCGTACATCGATATATCGCGAAAGGAACGATCGCTTCAGGATAGACGTAATGAATAGCTCGGATGGAAATTCACCGGATCGGGTGGAGGCTCTAGTGGAAGATAGTCGATAGATGTAGCGACAGGGGGTAGGTACGGGTGCAATCAGCGCGATGATAACCAGTATTACCACGTCAACTCGACCCATCTCGTGGATCTTGGTGGCGTAGTTCGCTCTGCGTTGAATTGGGTTGAATCATACGTAATTGTCGATTTCTTGTATCGACTTCATTGCCCTATGAAAAGTTGGACAAAAGAGTTTAATGCAAAATCTATTTCCTGTTATTATCACTTTAATTATTTGATTACTTAAAAATAGTCTGCAACTTAGAAGAGGATTTTGTACAGTAATATGAGGTGTAGACATTAATTAATAAGTACGTAGGTCAAATTGATTCGTTCGGTAGTTTTAGTGTCAGGGCAAAGAGGAAAACGGATCATTAACCCTCTATGGGCCCGTATAATTTTCAAGTCGCATGCTAATACATTGACATTTTACCAAATAATTTTAGTTTTCCTACAAGATAACGTATACGGCTTAATTATATAATATCTCTGATGACCGATAACGATATTGGTAACGTTTGGCAGTGCCATCAACCTAAAATATTACAGTTAATATATGTACATATATACCATCCTAAAAATTAATAAATTTTCAATTTTACCCAAAACACGAGAATTTTTGAAAAAATATTTCTAACTCGATGACCTGCATTTATGCCCCAACTGAATATTTGCGACGCGGTCGAGCGGATAGCATGACGCGTTAGGGTCGATGTATCCCGCATTATTTATCTCCGTGGCGGGCCCTGCTCGACGATACAACAAAATAGAAATCGGACCGCGCGGCCCTCGAATATTCGCACCGTTGGTTTTTGAGTCCAGCGTCGGCCATCAATCGTGGGAACGCTGCGGCGTGATTAATTTTGCTGGATCACCCCGGCCGCTGAAACGCGGCGCGTCGCACAATTCCTGTCGATGACAGAATACGTCCCTTGTCAATCGCTACTTCATTGAATATGTTTAATAGCCGCGAGTCAGCGGCAATTGATCGACTCGACTTAGTTTGATGGATTTGGCGACCGCGTTGCTATGACGGACGTATGAAGTTCAAACGAGTCGGATTTGTAGAAAGATCGCTGAGTGGAGAGGCAACGACGGTGTCAACGACGTCATACTATCGACAGTCGTCGTTTTCGATTAATTTGGCGAGTAGATAAATCATTGAAACGCGATTAGACCGTATTTTATTGATAACTTCGTCAATGGTTGACACTACTCTAGATGTGTTTGAGACGTATTCGTTATATTTTCATAGTTTATAACTTTCTCCTGGAATATTTTTCTAATAAAACGTGAAATTTGTATTCTTTTATACGTCATGGGGTATCTAATTTAAATATTTAGTCGTTTATTGTCCTGATGTTTTGCATTATTGTTAATAAGATACGTAACCGTCTCATTTACCACTTAGTTCCGAAGAGCGATCCTCAATCCTAAAAATAATCGAGGATTGCTTATTCATCTTCAGCGGTAATACCAACTGAGCCTCAGATGGAATAATTCAGAAACTGCAAACGTTTACGTCCCAAGGCATCCGTCGAATGGTTTCGGAACACTTTCCCCTACAGATGCGCTGGATCATTCATTCAAATGCTTGTCCATCTAGGTTTATGGACCCGGTGGTTCTGGAAGTGTGCAGGTGTCAGCGATTTTACGAGCCTGCTGCCTCCTTTCATGCTCTTGTCAGTGACGGTGCTGGCCGACGCTCTTAAAAGGGGATGATCCAAGATGTCTTCCAATCAGCGTAAACAGGTCTCGGCATTGGCGTCTAAAAACTTTTCCCCGACGACCTGGAGTAAGTCGAAGGCAGTTCGTCGCGAGACATCGATCTATGTATTTCTTGTCGCACTTTCATCAATAGTCAACGAATTAAACTCGATTGCCTCAACGTCTTTTTCGCTTATTTTCCGGTGCTTCATGCTTTCGTAGACTAGCTGTGTTACACACAATATCATACTTTAAAGAAATACTACAAACTTTGGTAAAATTGATTTTTAGATAAAATTTTATGATAATTATTAAAAAATAATTTGTTTAAATAATACTTCAAATGCATCCTATTTTACAATTTCTGAAAGTTTCACAAAAATTGCTTCATAAATAACTAAATTACGATGATTTTGGTAACGTACAAGTTTGCCCAAAAACGCGCGGTCCTAGGCGCGTGTCTTACAGATTTCTTAGCGGTCGTTAACGTGTTAAATCCTCTGGTCAACACAGCATAGTAGAAAGTGCATCATAACGCGATTCGAAGGCAGAATTCGATGATTAATGGACCGATGCACCAAGGAAAGGGTGACTTAGAGACTTATCGAGTAAACGTGCTCAACTTGCACGGAAATCTTGCAACGTCATAACTTTTGTCTTTCTCTCGCGCGTTTAAGTTGCTCCTCCCTCCCTCCATTCGGGGCTTCTCTCTCTTTGAGCGTAATATTTCCGCCTATTCGTTTCCATACATTCGCAATGGTGCTTGGTGTATACGCGAGTCCATTTTCCGCGTCTCTCGAAAGTAATATGGCCCCTACCCTCGACACGCACCCTATTTATTTCCGCACGAATGCCCAGAGACGGAAATAATGATTTTAATAATACCTGAAACCTTCCGCAGCGAGAGGATGTCCCACAATTACATCAAGACCATTGTTTTAAAAAGGACCCGTTCAACACATGAGAACCATTAAATAAAATTTTACCGCGCTTGCCAACGCGGAACAAAAAAAAAAAAAAAACGCTTCATCCATCGGGACGATCCATTTCCATTTTAACCTTCGAACATATAGTAAATGCAATTTTATTCTCGATCGGAATTTCGCCGATTTGTTTCGCCCAAAAGTATTCGTGCCTCGTACTCGAGTATTCAATCGAATTGCTTGTAACGCCATTTGCAATGAGTTTTTCATTTTTTTTTTTTATATTGGTATTGATTTCCCGACGAAGCTTTGGAATATTTTTCGCCTAACGATAATCCGATTTTCAGTAAAATTGCTGATGGTTTGCTGTTAAAAACAGAAAAATGTGACTTTTCATCTTATTTCTTATATTTTGTTTGTCTTTGTTTTTTTTCGCGTGTGACATTATTTTTTTAGCACGATTACCGGATCTCGAGTTGTTTTCTATGCCATTAGTCACATTTTGATGGAAGTTCACCGCACTGGATATTTTCTCTCGAACTGGTGGACTTTAGGGTTAAGCAAACCCTGCGTTTTCCACTTGCTGAGATAGAGCACATGGCGGAATTCCCACGAGCCACTCTTTTACGTCACGTGCCTCGTTTCTTTCGTTCCTCTCCTCTAGTTTGTTAAATGAAATAATACGTCCTCGTATCTCACGAACATTGGTTAGTTACCGTTTACTGAGATATAGCTTTCTGTTTAGAAATTAAAAATGTACGAATAATAACATATTCATCACTGAAAACTAATTTTTACTGTTTGGAAACTTTATGTACATAGTTGTTTTCCACCTTTGATTACTTCTTAATTTGCAATAATAATGCTCAGAAATAACTCAAGGAGGATCAAGTCTGAACTCATTCCCATCTAAAGAATCTATACTTCCATAAAAATAAAATTCACCTGATTCTCATCCTCGACTCCAGTGTAAAAATGACCCCTCGATAGCGAAAATCGCCTTGCACTCCCATTCGGTGGATATTCGGGTGGTTCCGTTAAGTGCAATACGCTGAGTGCCCTACTCTTTCTTCCGTCCTCTCCCCCGCCAAGGATCGAGGAACTTCGTTCCTGTGAGGTCCACTCAAGAACTAGTTAGACCAAGACCAGTTTTTATTAGCCGTGAGAACAGAATCTATGAAAACCTGCATCTGCCCTGTTTTCGAATAAGGAAAGATGATGTCTCGGACCGACGGATACAAGAGGAGGTGGGGTTGGGGGATTTGAGGTGGGAGAGGAAGTTGCTGGACCATGTCGACTGCTTCCCAAGCCAGCCGAAGTGGACCTATCGACTCGAAACGAGTGTGCTCGACGTTAAAATCCCGGTCGCTGCTCCCGTTTCTCAGGCCCTCCCCGAACACCCCCTTTCCGCCCCCACGGCGAGCTCTTTCCACCGTCATCGCTCTCTTGCTTTGCGCCCACCCCCTCTCCCCATAGTCGCCACCCTCTTTACCACCCTCTATCTGTCTTTCTTCCTGGTCCGTTCATTCGCCCATTCGTTTGTATTGGACGTAAACGATGCAATGGGTGGACATGGTCCAGCAAATCCGAAATCCCCTTTTCCTCGATATAAAGCTTTACCTCTTTTTTCGGCTTTGACCCTCCGTCGAGCGCGACTTCGCGCCAGTACTTTCTGCGAGCAAACCGGCCGGCACAAGTATCGGGGGCTACCGGCGAAATCGACTTGCATCCGAGGGGATCCGATGAAAGCTCGAAAATCGAATGCTCGAACGTGGTGGACCGTCCAACGGCGTTGTCGCCCCTTGGAGACTTTAAGGACACTTTTCACTTTCGCTGGTGGCAACCGCTTGTTAGTTATGTTATCGGTGATGCTAATCGAAGGGCAGTCAGACATCAACATATGATTTTTAATATATACTTAATAAGATAATTAAGATAATTACTATTTTCAACAATCTTATACGCATAGGGACGAGTAAGTAATACTGATCCAATCAAATTTGATTATTGGAACTACGTATGTTGTTTGGTGCAAATAAGCGTATGCACGCGGCGAACCGATACTTATTGGTACACTGCGCGCAACAGTATAACACTATTTCAGAGTTGAACAGGTACTCCGACTTTTCTGGGTAAACTTTACTTGATAATTACAAACGATACGGGTTATTCGTTGCACCACTAAAGAAGAGTAAATATTCTGTCCGAACGCTTTGAGGTCACAACACAAAGGCATAACGTTACATTGTTTCTATAGAAAAAGGCGGTTTCAATACGGTTCCATTGGTTCGATACCGAAACGGAATAAAACGTCATTGACGATTACCTTTTACTTAGTTCCAGAAGTTCTGCTGGCGTGTGGAATGTTTAACGTTTGTTCGGAAAATCGGTCAAAATTGAAACCGAATCCTTTTTAATTAGCGGATTAATTACCGATCAATGAAAAGTTTGTAATTAATGGAATTTCGAGAGGTAGGAGGAAACTGGAACAATGGAAATATCTTTTGTCCGCACGCGTTCAAAGATTCGACGAATGAATGTACAGGATTCAAAGGAAGGTACAGTGAGACGAAATTGTGATATCGATTATATTACGCGTATGGTGTATCATTTATAATATAACAATTCCGAATGGATTTATTAGGAAGATTGAATTTCCTAATTCTTCCATTTACGACTGAATTTATAAATAGATGCACAATTTACAAAAAAAAAAATATTCCTTCATCCATTCAGCAAATGTCGATGTCATCTCGCAAAATGTTTCTTTGAAAAAAAAAGTTCCTGAAGATTTGGTCATTTATCTGAACCATTAATAAATATATATATATCAGAAAAAAAAAATGTATAGATCAAGTTCGATACTTGTACCGTAAAATCATTCTTTGTTTTGTATTAAAGTACGTATTTAAATCTTGAAAAAAAAAGTTTTTGAAATTTAGCTTCGACAACTACCCCCTTAAGATGATTATTTTCTTTCGCTTGGTAACGCGAGGGGTTGCGCGCCACTGGTATAGATAATGGCGGGACAAGATAGTCGATAGGGATAGCGTATATCCCGCAAGGAAGTGACAATATTATTCTGTTTCAGGGTGTGACGGGCGACCGGCTGGCCGGGGGCGCCGCACACCTCCTCCATCTCTTCTTCTTCTTGCCACGACCACAACACACAATGTAACAACAACCACCACTACTAGAGTCGTCCGCGCGAACCACGTTCTCAATGTACTCGATGTGGTACGTCACCATAACCCCTACTCGGTGTCTGTGAAGATATGTCATCCTTATTAAGTTTTAACGTGTTTCACTTTTACGTTATCGTGTCTCACAGTTAGTGCTCCTCAGTGTTTTAATGAGAAACTCGTACGACGGCCCGCAGCGACGATGTATACCCAGCTCCTCGGTGTTGTTGAACCGCACGTAGAGCGAAGAGTGCACTGTGAACATTTAACTAGACCATATTAAATTAGTCGTCGAGTACGCGGTGGAATGCTGCCTATGTTTTTATATTGTTTCGAGGGGTCTTTACAGCGCGGTCTGATAATTACGCGTTTCATTATCTGCCGTCTACATTCAGGTACGGAGAGCAAATTTTCGTTCGGTGTATTCGTTTACCCTTAATTAAACTGCACCGTCAAATTCCGGTTTCACGTGCGATATATATATATGCACGTTAATGAAGTCTGTGCGTTGAGAATTGTTCGGAAATACTTTGGAAATCTTTTTCAGTTTTATTTTCTGATTTTTTTCGTTTCGAGAAAGATCTTTCGTTCGAAATTTTAACGCAACACTTTTCGCGAGTAATATCGTAGCGATTGGCAATTCCTTAGTTTGTACGACGGTTAAGTATTTTTGTGGTATAAATTTCACCTGGAAGCAGTGGCATTCTTCGCACACACGTACGTATTTACATGTCATTCAACATTGTGTATACATCTCTATATTCTGTATCTATACATGATATGTGTATATTATGTACATATTACACACATATTATATATATATACGTTATGTTATGGATATGTTGAATTATGTCTTCACTGTTCGCTGAGTTCCGTTACAATGTGACTTGTGGTTGGTTTAGTTTCGTTGGTTTATCGATGTTCGATGTTGGCTGCTATTGTTGGTTGTTAGGTGTTTAGTGGTCACTCTGTGTTGGTGCTCACCCTATCGACTCTTCCTTGTACCCGCAACCCTGACAACCTGCAACCTCATCCCCTCTCCCCCTACCCCGCCCGCCCTTCACGAACTCGAATCCCGAAACTTGATGTTAGAAGTTACAATGACAAGCTTGTCTCCCGCCAGGACGAGTCTTATTCGACGACGGAAAGATCCGCAACACTGTTAATACGTACCAAGCGGACGGGTAAGGTTTATATTGGAAAGTTTCTTTTGCAGACAGCATGCTGTTTTTACGTGTACAGAGAAAAGAATCGGGTGTCGCCCGACGGAGATCGTCGAAACTGAAAGAAAACGAAGCAATATGTCGTTGTACGTTGTCGATATGCATATGTATGTTTCATCTGAGGGATGAGCAAATTCAAGGGTCAAAATTCAAACAATCTTACGCATCTATAGAATGAAAACGTTGAAAAATTAATTAAATCAATTCAATAAAGAAATTCACGTAGAACGAAAATAAACCTAGGCTGCTGTAGAATAAGTAGAAATGGCGAGCAACGGTTAAACACGTCAACCAAATCACTCGTCTTGTACAAACAAATTTTATTCTACATTATTTACTCACTTTTACGCGTACAATCACCGTCACCTCTCGAATTGAGGGTTGTGCTGCAACCTTTTCTTTGTGGTGCAATAAGGAGGAAAATTTGAAAAAATGAAGCTACCTCTTTATTGCAGCACACCCCTCAATTGTCATATAACCCGTGTTAGACAAAGAATTCGTCTAAATCGTAAACTGTATGTGAATAATAGATACGTATGCCAACGATTTTTATGCATAATGCGTAGAGGTCTCCTTAACATTTAATTAGAAGCTAGTCCTAACTATTGTTTCTTTCCTCTCGCATGCACATTTCGTATCTCTACATCGTTTTTCACTGTGTCATCATTGTTTCAGTGCACGGAAGGACGCGCGACCAGGCAGTAATACTTTTCATTTATGTAACAGCTGAAATTTCCCCGACTTCCTGCAAAAGGCATTAACAATTGAGCGAAATCGATACGTACTCGCGTACATGCGTGAACGACCACAATTTATTTCCGTCAATTTGCATGACAAATATCGATACTGCGATC
>NW_026533254.1:9531033-9664499 GCF_026225885.1 Hylaeus anthracinus
AGGTAAAGGCTGCCGCCACGCATTTAATGAGCTTGGAAAACGATCGCTGTTTGCTAGCGGGCTAAAGGAAGGGGGAAATCTGTGGTCGAAACGCTTCAATTCTTAATGAGATTCGACGGAAAAAAGCGTTTACGGCCCCACGAGCGAAACAAATACACGGGTAAATCGCGCAGCAAAAAAGAACCTTACAGTCGAACGAACAACTTTTAACGTCCCATTCGTTGTTGTTTGATTTGCGCGCTTGCACGGCGTAAAGAATATCACGGAGGATGTATGTGTTCCCAAAGGGACGCGATGCATAGTAATGTTCGTTTAAATACAAGCACGTTGCGAACAATAGCCCGATAAAATACACAGTGAACAATAACGTACATTTTCCAACGATTTATAGAAACCACGAATATCGAACTAAAAATCAAAACAAATTTTCAACATCGCTACATTAAAATCGTAACATTTCAAAGTTAGATGAGTAATAACGATACCAAAGCGAACAAGAATAAATCGCCAAACGCCACGTCGAATTCGTCGATAAAGACCAGACGCGGAGCTCCTTAAAGCGAACCGTAAATCCCCGTACAGTTTGCTCCGTATCACTCACGTGCACTTAGGTCTAGTCATGTAAAACCATTATCTCGATCTGCGTTCCAATTCCGTCGGAATTGTCGAACGTTTTGCTCTATTCAATCTGCTGGCATGGGAAAGCCGGGGGAAGTGTGGCGAGAAAAGGAGGACGTCATGCTGCTCAGGAAACGTCCCCTCCGCGACGTATGCGGGAAAGAAGATATGGGGGTTGGTCCGCAGGAGCCATTTACGTGCTGGCAGGAGTCCTTCGCAGTTTTTCAGCTAGGCCGCGTGGAATTTCGCAAAGGCAATTCGATCCCCGGGACCATTTGGACAATATTAAAAGGTAATTGGATTTCGACCTGGCTAGTTGTTGCCAATGTGCCCGTTCGATCGGCAGGCACGGATGGGGGTGTGGAGAGGGACGGGGGGGGTGGAAGGGGGCGAGGACGTGTGTGGCGTAAGGGGTGTCGAATCGGGTAGGAAGAGGAAGGTAGCGATGAGGGAGCCTGTACGCGCGTTCGCAGACCGGAATAATGGATAGTCGTTAAATTTAATTGGCACATAATTATCGAGAGTCCAGGCACCAAGCAGATCGTTGCACGCCACCAATCGTCGCAATCCCCTGCATTGCCTCGGCTTTAATATCGAGGAGCCGCGAAATGCAAAGGGACGATACGTGTGTGCCTTCCACTTGTATTTCCCCGTGACAAAAGGCCACCCCTAATTTCCTACTCCAGTCGATCCGGCCGGTCTGGAATCGATTATTCTTCGTGTTCGTTTTGGGTAGAGGTTGAAGGTACCTTTCTCCGGTTTACTAAATGGTCGCAGGGTATACAAGTATTCAGAAATGTTACGATTTCCCGGAAAAAATTAAGAGGACAACCAACGAATGCAATCCGAAGCTGATAACAAATGAAATAAAATGAAGACACATTTTAGAATGTTCTATATATTCAAGTGAAACGAATGATCTGTCAGAGCAGAAGTTTCGATGAACCTTATACCAAGCATTATTACAAGGAATGCTCGAGGCAAACAGTTTACATAGACAGACCTATACATTTCCACAGAAGAGAAATGCAGTTGCTTGTGACGAGTGCACCGACGCGAACATCCTTCGCGGTCGTACGTAATATCCTCGATAAATAATATCGAATCGAGTACCGATGTCGCGAAACAGAATTCTCGGCCGATATCCTCCTTAGCGTGGAATAAATTCAGCACCGGGGTAACACCACTTTCGTGCTCAATGTATCGCGAAGGTATGTCAAGTTTTTGTCGGGCGAGAAAGAATTTGAATAATGGAACGATCGCGCGGAGCAGCTAGACTGAGAGAAATGCGTCAAGGGAGACGATACGAGGACGAAGGAAAGAGCGGGCGAACGTGTATAAAAATCTATGAACGTCTTGAAGAATTACGACAGGTCCCACGGGGAATTGAACCGGTATTTCGGTTGCGACGCGACTACTATGCTCCAATAATTATGCATGAGAGCGCGCACTTCACAGCCGCCAATCATCCCAGGGAATACTTGGCTATTTACAAACTTTGTGTGGTTGATTGAAAGCCCTAATTCGTGTGCCATATATGCACGTTGTTTGTAGAAATTATATTTCAATACATTCGCGACCGGCAGATATTTTACGTTTCTAATACCGAATATCTAATAGAATTTGAAGTGACGTGAATTCACGTCAGCGGTCGCGAATGTGTTAATAAAGATGAAATTGAACGATATTTTAAATTGGTTTAACTCCTGTTATATCATTCGATTGTATATTCATTCTGAGGCCTATTGTGTTGAAATATCTCTAAAAGTCTTTTTTGGGGATCCGTATCAACTATCCCTAACGCAATTTCGCTAAAAAAGCGAAGCACAGCAACCCCCGATCCTCGACAGGCCATCTCGCGCTCGCAGAGCTCGGATGCTGCGTGGCGCGATTAAAACGCCTAAATATGTGACCGCCCACGGTAAATTAATTTATGAACCAATTAGGGTAGTCGCGTTTAGATACGGTTATCGATGCTGCAGGGTGGCGGCGCTTACGTGCCGTGCTACAGAAGCCCTACGCAGGAACAGAGGGGCTGCCGCGCGATATCGTACGTTCGCTACGATGCCGGCGCGTACCAATAAATAAGCCCGCCGATACCATCTTTCATTTCGATAATTATTATTCGCCGCGGTGTTAATTAATTAAGGACGGAGAACCACGATGCCCGGGCAACGGCGGCACTCGGAATGGAGTGCTCGAACCAGACGAAACACGCGTGCACACGACCATGATCGCGCCTAGGTGATAACTCCTCGTGCTCTCCGGCTAATTACCGTATGGAAGAGCTATCTGGTGACTGCCGTCAAAGCCCTGGCGAAACCCTGGTAAATGCACCTGCCACGTCATTGTGATATTTTAGCCCCCCGGTCGCGGTTTAGCACACCGTTGCGCGGTTTTCGGCGTATCTAATTTTCATTCAACGTTTTCAACTCCCGGGAACAGGAACGCGATGTGTGCGCGCACGAGTGCCCTGGGGGACGGGTCTGGTTAGGCGACACCGTCGAAAATTCGTCTCGAAAAACAATTACGTCGGGGCTTGTGAAAAACGAAACGCTATTCCGAGCGGGTAACCCGTTTAGCTACACGCTGTTATCTTTTGCTGGCCTCGCTCGGTTTTGGGGCGACGAGTACTCGCGGCCCGACGATGGTTAAATTAAGGCGGCTTTCATCGCTGGAGCTACCGAAAAAAATGGCGTACTTTTAAATACAACGGGAACAGGGTGAAGGGAAAAGGAGCTATTCGTTCCTTTGGTGACGGTTCGGAGCAGTGGTCGTTCATTTTGAGGGTTCTAAGGGCTACTTTGCGAATCTCGTAATTGTAGGTATACCTACTTGTTGAATTATTTGAGTGGGTAGGTTACGAAGAATTATACCTTTCCGGTGTATAGTAGACACAGTGAAAATTTGAGGACTCCATCTAAAACAAAAAAATAATTAAAAATATTTTAAAGATACCATCTTGTTCCATGAAATATAGAATAGACTCGTCGCTAATGACCTTGCAGTCGATGCGACGTAAAGCTTTTATTTAAAAAAAAAAACTAACTAAAAAGTTGTTAAGAGAGCATTCAACTTCAAACCAAAATTCAGGAAGTAATAAATAATTCTATTGATACGAATGACGCGTATACATAAATTCCCATCGAGAAAAACATGGGAAAACGACAAGGGTGGTGGACATTTCGAACGAGAGAATTATGAAAGATCGTGCTGGAAGAGGAATGAAACAATTTGCTTTCGGATTATTGCCTTTCGCGATCGGATTTCGGAATTGAGAATTACGATGCTATCGTGATCCTGTATCTCACGGAGAATATGGATCCTGTCCGAATCAATGGACGATGGAGAATTCACTTCGCCGTGCTTCTCGAGATAATAAAATGTTTAAATTATCTCCCGAATCTGTATGGAATTTCCATTCCAGGCGAGGCATGCGTGACATCGGCGAGAGGTAAACGTCAGCATCACGAAAGCCCGACCAATTCGGATGGGAGCCAACGGAGAGGAACTAGAATAATTTATTTATTTAATGCATACCTTTTTGGGTCAGAATCGTATTTGGGCGAGAGGACGTTGGCATTTTTCCCAGGCGACAGGAAAAAATACTATCTCCCTTTTCCGCCGCGTCATGCTTCCCTAAATGTGTAGGTGCTGGACGCCATGCACAACCAAAAGAGCCAGTTGTCGCGGACAGAAATATAAAAACATCCACCGCTACTGGTACTAACAGAGCGAAAGACGTGCCTATTATTATTTGATTATTCAAAGTCCTGTGTTCGCTATACAATTATAAATGACATAATCTAACATCCGTAATTATTTACTTTTGCGACCTCTTTAGAACGTACCAATCGTCTCCAGATTAATTTTCCTTAACACCTTACCTTCGGAATTGATTTATTTAATGCTTCAATGAAAATCCACCACCCTTCACATTATTTTCTATAACATTTTGTAAAATGACAGCTGAATATTTCCTCGTTCATCCCTCCGTGGATTTTTCAGTTATTCCAAAACTGTTGTGGGTTATTTGCTGTCGATCGAGGCGTCTACCTTCTCAGCGTCGAATTCTGGAATGTAAATAGGCTCGATAACGCGCACGTTGTTGCGGCAGGGCGGAAATTCAATAGCCAATAGATAACCGAGGTATCCAACAAGCTAGGGGTATGTGCAACGAAAACGCAAAGAGTGAGAGAGACAACTGTAGAACGGGGAGAAAGCGAGACGAACGGATGGAAGAATTATATGGGAAAAAGAGAAAAAGCGGTCGATGGACGAGGGGATTGGGGGAGGCACACGGCTGTGCTCGAGCAGCGCTTCTATTCAATTTAGCCGCACCGTGCCACGCCACGGATCCTCGCTCTCTCGCGTATATTTGCCGGGATTTGATTTACGCATAAAATATTCACCTTGGCCAAGATTTCGTTAGAGTTTCAAAGTTCGGGAACGCGCAGCCGCCACTGACTGCTGCCACTGCCGCCGCGGCAGTGCAAACAGTCGGAGAGGTGGGTGGAAGAAGTGGAAGTAACTCAAGAAACGAAAGTGTACGCAAAGGTTGAATAGAACTGGGAGGGGGTGAAAGAAGTTTGCAAGAGACAGAACAATGGAAACGCAAGGTGACTTTCGCGAACGGATTTCGTGCGGGAGTCTTGAGGTGGCCGCGATAGGAAGAAACTTTGCGCGAGCGAAAAAAGGGGCGAGAGGAGAGCAGGAATAGAAACGGACGAGAGACCGAAGAAGAAATTCCGTGATCACCGCGATACCTCTTTTCCTTCTTGACCTTTTTCCTTCCCTGTGACCCTCTTTTTATCGTTCACTCCTTTCTCTCCGCAGTCTCCGGCTCTGGAATCGAATAAATCAAAGAAAGACGCGACCGCGAACTTCCGACAGTCGATATTCGCGATAAGGAAAGATTCAAGATAATCACCCGAAGTTGAGAGCGTAGCTTGTAACGACTTTCTACAACGCGGAGATGTGATGTCTGGAACGTGATGTTGGGATGTCTGGCATACTTGTTTTATTCGTTCCAGTCTTTTTATCTTTTTATTCGACTATAACGACGTGACTTTACCCTCTTCAGTTCTGGAGGAGACCAGTTACTGGGCTAGAGACGTGGATAGATAAATGAGCCGTTCATTGCACAAATCGATTAACTTCGTGAAACAAAAAGTTGAGGAATGCGTTGAAATAATGTACATTGATTTTTAAAATTCCTTTTATAATATAAATTCAAATAAATATTGTAGAGGATTAATGAAATAAATGAGTAATGGGGCGGAGTTAATGGATTTGTGTAGCGGACGGCTCAAAAATGTCGTTGAAAGTGACTCTTGAAAAGGATGATGTAGAAAGAGTTTCATCGGTAATTTCAACACTGACATTTTCAGTGTTATTCATGAAACGCCAGCTAGGAGTGTATGGTGGTACTGGAACGAGGCAAGACGATTTCAGAGGGAATGCACCATGAAAGGCGAGTTCAGGATAAATTTAAGGGCATACCATTCGCGAATCGTTGGCCCGCGTTAAGCATTGTGTGTGGACTTCCTATTCGGCGTGCTTGTATCTGCACTTTCGCTCTCGCGAGGAAGTTTCGCCGGAAGCTTCGAGAATTTATCCACATCGCTACTCCTTCCGTCCGAAAACTTATCCAGGATGGCGGAATATGGGGCAAAGGGGACACATACACGTGACCATCGCAATATGTTCGATGGCAGGACCGTTAGCTCGCCCTATTGGTTCCGAAGGACCCAAGCTCGAACTCCTCTCTATTCCATTTATTCCGTATACATAATACATCGTTTTGCGAGCAAGCAGGCCCCACTTGGATTCCTGTCGAGCATGTAGGTATTCTTATTTCTACGCTCGATTTAACGGGCTGCGATGGAAGCGGCGTTTCCATCGACGTGCCTAAGCGTATCGTTGCTCCTCCATCATTAATCGTGGCCATCAATCTTACTCCGCGAGGGGAATCATTTGAACAAATCAGTGTTTACTAAAACTTCGGCTTACGTGCTGGAGAAAACATTATACGAAATTGAAACCTGAATGAAGTATGTTGTAAATTTGTTTTTAACTTTTTGGAATATATTATGAAGCAGAGAATAGTATACAGTCAACATTTCTTCTACAGTAGAAATAGTTACAACTATCCAAATAGTTACGACTGTATTTGGAAATTGTTTACTTGATTTTTAGAATACAGAAGACATACAACAAAACATGTAAATTGTACTGGGATAGTAAGAAAGAGACGAAATAAGAACTAGGTAAAAAGTGTTTGTTTTTGAAAGGATACCACGGGCAGAAAAATGCTAGCACTAATCAACTCGCTGAGCCAAGTCATCGCCAGGTTTCTGAAAATCATTGCCATCCAACTTTTTGCCTTGTATACCTTCTATATAATGACTCAGCTATTACTCACAGGTTCTCTCGAGATGTTTCTTTAACACCTGAGCGAATATAATTTGATGACATCGATCTGCATGTCCAGCAAGAACTAGCTTAACGACAGCAAAAATTGGAAGAGTATGCAAAGATAAAACGCAAGCTCCGAGCAAGTATGATAGCTTCCATTTATCTAGAGACGCGGTAGCGTCCCGACGCCAAGTATATGAAAAACTATAGAGCCGAGAATTGCAAAATCGGTGTTATTGAATTTGCGACAAATAAACTTCGTTTATTACTGCTTCAAAAGAATGCATACAGAAACCCCGTAGCACTGCAATGATAAAATACATTAAGTATAAATTTCACCAGTTTCAAATTTCGTCACGTCCTTCCGAATATCTTAGTTCCATTGTTTGAGCATCATCTCCGAACGTAGACTCAACGAAAACAGAGGCGATTCTCACTCCCCGTTGAAGATCTTAAGCTCCCGACGGTGTGGCGTAGTCGCCTGAACAGAGAAACGTATATAAATCCCGGCTGATGCCACGCGGAAGTCGGCAGGCACCTCTTGACCGGAAGTAAACGACTTCTTTCATTTGAAAAGCTGCTCCCCCTCGAACGACTACGAGCTTCCCCGCTTCTGACAGAAGTAATACGCGTTTGAATCGGGGGCTCGCATGAATATGAATGGAATTGCGAGGGTTTGAAGGAGGGTTGCTGGGGGAAAGGGGTGGAAGAGGGTTTAACTCGATGAAATCCACAGTGCAAGCTGACTGTGAGCCAGTCGCCTCTCGTTCAGGTGCTCCATCGAGTATACGTCCCGATAATGCACGCCCCCACCGAAATATAATCCTCGTCGCTGTGGGGGCGCGATGAAAGCGTCGGTTTCGGTGAAAATCACGCATAGCTTACCTGTCCCGCTATTTTATGCCGTAGAAGCAGGCTTTGGCCGACGCATAGACCAGGACATAGCCTGAATCCCCGTGAATGGCTCGCTCGGCGCCGTCTACACCCACGTAACGCGTAATTACTTTATACGTTTATGACGACGGGCCTTTCGCTGGGCCCTTTTGTCGCCGCGCCGTGTGATTTATCGTGGCAAACCCCCATCGATCGCCCTGGGAATTTCCAAAGCCCGCGCTACCGTTTACCGTCGATGAATTTGTAACCGATCCTTGTAATCCCCCGTTTAACGGCTCGCCCTTTCTTCGTCGGCGACAACATTCAACGCGGGAAGAATGGGGGGAAAGTTATACCGCGAAAGCTCTTTTTAGCGAGCGCGTTTTGAGAGGCCAGACTGGCTGTCACGTTTGACGTAATATTTGTGTGAGTTATGCTGGTGTGGACAAGGCGGATATTTGTTTGGTAAGTTGAATTTTTAGGTTTAAAATCATTTCTTCCTCGACATTTTCATTTCCCCAAATAACTTCAAGGGGAGAATGTGTCACATGATATTCGGAATAATCGATGAGCACAGTCTGATCGGAAATCCGACGTGGCTCGGCACCGAGACAGCTGAATTCGTAGCCTCGCGAATCGCGTTGCTACGACGGTATTAATATTTGATACACATCATTCGGTTTTACTGCCGACATAAATGCGTCGGATGGGCGCGTGCGTGCACCGTGAATCACCGGAAATGCGATTCGCCCGGGAATCGATGGATGCTGGATGCGTAAGCGGTCAAGAGGACTGGCACCGTGAATACATATGCATCATTTTCGTCACTCGAAAACCGTTTTGAACGATCGTTATCCAAAGCATGGGCTGGTAAATGCATTCATACGTGATAGTTCACTGACGCGTAATAGGATGCACATATAAAAGAGTTGGTTGTGTTTCAGTAAATACCGTGCGCGTCCTTTCTGGAAAAATTTCCCTCGATTTTCGACGCTACCAATTCCCGTGGACTTTCCATCTCGATTCGTTAATGACATGAGAATTTTTATATTTCATTGAAGCCTGTGATGTGATGAAAAGTGTGTTAAGCGTTCAGCAGTCCAGGATATTTAGTATTTGTTTTCTTTGCTTCCTTTCCGTCGCTTCGTTTCAAAGTGGTACTCGTAGTCAGATCGATGCCGAATTATGTAATTATTTGTCACAAAGTCTAGGTGTTCTTTTCCAGCGATTACGGGTACCTCCTTCGGAATTCCCTCGCTTGGATAAACGGTAAAGAGTCGCCATTATTAACGGATCCCGCCTTTTGTCGGCGTTTTTTTTACTCGTCCGCTTATTATCCGATAACCTCCCTGGAAAGAGAATAGAAAATGGTTCCGTTCGGTAATTGTACCAGATGGGGCAACGTACGCTTTCGCAGACGATAATCGACAAAATTTCCTGCACTCGAGCCGCCTCCTCGCGCCGAATAATCGCGAACGATACGACGGAATAATATTATTTTACAAATTCCGTCGGGCGCTTCCTTCGCTGGCTGCAGTTACAATTATAATCGCGGGAGCGTACTTGTGCCCGCTTCAGTACGCTTATTCTCAGCTCGTTTCATTTTGCAGCCGTTCCATCGTTGGCACAATTATTTCTGGTGTAGAGGTCACTTATCGAGGCATCATTAAGATTTGATCAATTTTCAGTAAATTAAATATCAAAGTTGGAATTAAAATTGAGAGAGAAATTCATTTCTGGGGTGTTCGAAATAAATTCCTAGGAGGTACTGCTATACTTCACTTATTCTTCATTTATTCTCTAAATAACATTCGCACACAATTATTTCTGGTGTTTGTATTTTGAATTTAAGGTACTTTTTTTAAATTCCTCTCTAAAAATACGAATGCTATAATTCCTCCAAGTCAGGATCTCCCGACGCGTGATGCTTTTTGAATAATCCCTTCAAAAATTCCGGAGGGTGCCTCGATATCCGACACAGTACCAGCTCCTGATACTCATTTAAATGCTAAGATGAGCGGAACAGCGACGCGGAATAAAGTGGCGTGAAATAAAGGAGTATCTCCGGGGGTGATTCTGTAGGCGCGGCGCGAGTTTCAATGGTTGTGAATGGAAAGTGTTTGTATCTAATTTAAATTCCCGACATAAAAAGCTTACACAACGCGAAGAGTGGCTGGAATAGCGTGGATCGCGGCCAAGCCACGTGCGGCTGCAAGATTCATTCCGCTTTACATGACCAGTCCGTACCCATCCACTTCTTCGCATCCCTCGAAATTCTACCTAAACCCCCTTTCCTCGTCCCTCACTCTGTCGTAGTTTCTTCCTCCATGCAGGATCTCATCTCTACGTAACCTATCCCACGTTTCTAGTCAAACTTTGACCGAAACCATAATGCCTTGTAAACTCCCCATGGGAAAGGAAAGGAATCGTCCACTGCGGAGTATACCGTTTCAGGAATCTACCTTTACTTTGTCCCGGACTGAAAAGTTCCATTGAAGTTATAACTTTACTTTAATCCCATAAATATTCGTACTCTCTACGTCTATTGAAGAAGTTTGACTAAATTAAATAATAAATATGTACATGAATGAGCTTATACATGTATATATTTATATATACATCAACATGTATAGAACAAAATCCTAGAAGGCATGTATTGAAGAAAATATAAGTAGAAGCGTTTAATTAATCTTAACTGAACCTACATTATTCTCAAGTCTCTTCCAATTTACAAATTGGTACGATTATGAAATTTTTAACCAGTTCGTGAAGTGGTTCATTACATTGGAAGCATGTTCCCTTGAATTGAAATTCTTCTGGTATCTATTATATGGACTCCTCTCAGATAATAAAATGCATGAAATTCAAGCAAAGTGTTAAAGAGATTCTACGTAGCGACAGGGATTAGGTACCCGAATTTCTCACGATATCTTCAACGGTTAAGTAATTGTTCTGCTCTCCCGTCAAGTCCATTACAGAGAGCTACAAAGCTCATTACAGCCACATTAAATTTTAGTGCTCTCATACTGATACGAAACCATTACACTGAGAGCACACTTTATATCTTTTAATCCATCTGCGTCAAAAATTACACTCGTTGGAATTTAGGTGTGATGGCTTATCGTTACGAGAGCTCCATAAGACTGTGGTCCTGAAACTTTTGAAGTAATGAAGAACTACTGTAGACTGAGCCAATATCTAATAAAAAAAAACTACAGAAATTTTATAGTGACGGTATAATGACTCTGTCAGAAAGGTGGGAAAATATTGTAAAAGGAGAGAGATTTTTCTTATAACACTTACAGGTATATTTCATATATTATGAAATGACATGAAATTATGGGACAACCTAATATATAAAATACTGTACAATTCAGAAAGGTCCAGCAACTTATTTCAATTTCCACGAGCAGCCTGTACAGTGTGCAGTCAAATCAACCGCGAGGGAAGTAGTCGATGTCGTCGCAGGTCAGGCGTGAGCGTAAGCAGCAATAAACGGGTGGTTCGTTTGTTCGTGCGCGGGTGGGCTTTGGGTGTCGGTTCGATTCAGTCTTGATGCTGGTCGATTTCAGTCCCCCCCAGCCCGAGATATCGAAGGTGTCTACCGGGAGGTATAGGTTGAGCAGAGACGTGCCAAAATGTGATTGCGGCAACATTGCGTCACCGCCAGTGGTCCCGGGGTATCTTTGGAGGCTCGTCGTTGGAGAGGACCAAGTAGGATTCTCCTCCTTTCGAAAGCGTCGTTAGGGGCCTCTGGCACAAGGCCAATCACATCGACTGGCTACTGTGTATGTTTCGCCCCCCGACACAGCTCTACCTTTCCCTGCACAGGCTTCGCTACCCTTGGGTCTAGTTTGGTCTGGCATAGCCCTGGTCTCCACCACTGAACAGAGGAATCGGCCAACGGGGAAGGGGATTCTCGTTTCTTGTTTGCACCTATCGCTCACACACCCACGGAGTGTCTTTCTCCCCTGTAAACATCGATATGACCAATATATCGGAATATGACCAGGATATTGTGTACAGTCCGTTCGAGCGTCCAGGCTTGTTCTGACTTTCCACTTTCGCTTGGAGAAAATTGCTTCGTCATCTATAACGGTAGCCTCCGGTACTCTCGCTAAATTTCGAATCGAACCACTGACTAAATAATAGCTTCAACATGATCAGACCCGATACTGTGTGCCGGATCTGTTAAACCCCGTCCGATGTATCGAGATTAATGTAATCGTGTCGCCGATGAATCGATAAACATCCGGTACCTCGAGGAATTGAGGAGGACTGGTTCGTCGTGCAAATGTTGGCGTACCTGTGTATCAGTTTTGACGAATGAGCCTTCCAAGAGCTAACGTGATTAACTTCACGTTTTTCAAATTGTACGGTCTTCGATTTTTCTAATTTTTTGGTTGAATGGAGCTAGTCAGTTTGGCTCTCAAGAAACTAAAAATAAATTTCAATAGCTTCACATTTCATAGGATTAATGTTAAATGTTAAATCGTATTCGAGATTCTTGGGCGGTGTCGTAACCTGCGAGCATTTGTCAGAGAGAAGTAAATGTAAACATCTATTTTACACCTGAATGCGATTCACAGAGTTCCCTGCCCGCGACACAGCTCGTGCCCATGGAAGAGAGAAAGAGACGAAACGGTTGAACTCGAATTAGAAGTGGAGTTTGAGGTAACGGGAGGCGGTAGTTGGCATGCTAATCCCAAAGTGGAAACACTTAAATTCATTACACAAACTACTAATTACGAGGATAATGAGCCATCGTTAATCGCCGAAAGAATTACACTTCCTCTCTCTTAACAGGTTTCACCAGAAATGCACGAACGTGGAGTCGTGGAACAAGAACAGACCTAGATAAAGTTTTATTCTAATAATAGACGAACGCGCCGTTTAGACATTTATTTGTTACGGCCATTTAACCATTAATTAGGATACAGCTTTTGTTAATTCAATGTGAAAGATATATTTTTTATTGTAGGTTATCGAAATAAATATGTGTTTTCTAAATTATTTGCTTTAGATAGACTATTACTAGTATTATTGTGTTCAATATACTTTCTTGTATTGAATGATACGAAGGAAACGAGTTGACAAAAATTTGAAAGGAACAAATTTTGTTGAAGAGAACAGTGTTCGTGAAAATTCTTGATTCTTGATAGATTTTTATTGTATACGTGTATATTATTCATTGATAATTGAAGTAAATTATTCCATTTATTTCTGAACGACTCGATCGTTTTTATTTAAAAAATAAGGGGAGCAAACCTGTTTATCTTTAATTCGTTATTTGAAATTCTTATCCAGGCAAGAACATTGCCTATCTTTGGACGGGAATACATCAACGGAGAGGCACTCGAGCGTGCATTCATCCAGGGAATGGTCTCCCAGCTCACGTTTTCGTGCCTCGGCTGGGAAATTATATCAAAAAGCGATTTTGATCATTGACATTCAACGGGCGAACGGGGGCTCAAGTTCCGGTGTAGTCGTGAAAAAGTTTAACGTATTAATTACGGAAAGTTCCAGCGGCCCGGTTTCTTTTTTCTCGGACGCTTCTGTCCCGTTTTCGCCTTTTTTCTTCTCGCTCTCCTCCATCTTCCCCGTCGACGGACCGTATCGCATTACTTAATGCCAATGTCGACACGAGCAGCAAGTTTTTAACGAGGCGAAACGTTTGACGCCTCGTAAAATGACCGGCCGAACTATAATAGCTTTCTTTTCAATTTCCTTCAATGGCAACCCATAACATTTACGACGCTCGAATCACGCGAACCAGACGGGGGCAGTTTTAATCACACAATTTGCCAATTTTAAGAAATACCGAAATCTGACTTCGCATGAAGGCGAACGAAAAACTACAGAAATTTTATAGCGATGATATAATGATTACGTCAGACAGGTGAGAAAATATTGTAAAATGAGAGAGATGACCTTTTTTTTTTATGACACTTAAGGATATGTTTCACATATCGATTTGTTCCACATCATTAAGGAATTATGCAACGAATTTAAAAATTAATTTGAGAAACGAACCTTCAATTTTATATCAGTTGGTTCACGCGAAGTCACTTCGTTGCTATCAACGAAACTACTTCTCGAACACCATTCGTTCAATGTTACCGTTAAAGGCGCGAGTCGCATCCCCGTTTACCTCATTACGAAATAATATTACTCCCCTAGTTGAGTCTATCCTGGAGGACTCGTGTGCAGATACATTTGAATAAATAGTGGATTGGGTCTAAGAGGCTCAATGGTGGTACGTTTCTGCGTCGAGTAGGATCCACGTTTGGACTGACCCGTTGGGTTGAGCATAACTTTGCCATAGTCCACAAGAGGCCGCGGGGGATGAGGGTGTAGGGAATGGCAGTAGCAAGGGACGTGACCAGCCTGCCTGGGGTGGCATTACGCCTAGACGAGCCCGGATCAGCGATACGGCGCCAATCCCTAACCAGTCCCAACCTCCAAAGCACGTATATCGTTACGCTCATGACGCCGTGCGCCATGCAACCGAGTCTATCTTCTTCGAGCGTCTAGATGTAGTCGTATATCTGGAGGCTGAAGCCCGCAGAATTTTTCTGTCCCTCGAGAAAGAAAAATCGTGCATGACTTATGCGAGTTGGGAAAACGATGATGAATATTTTAGGATCCGTGGGGGTGCTTGTTCATTTAATCTCTAAGGAAATTCCACAAGTGAGATTCGTTTAATTACCTTTCAATATAGAACTTATGATATCGAAAAAATTAGTTATAAATATTATTAAACAAGATTCGGTCCCTTCTATCGCTCAAGGAACGTACCAAGGATACCTCGTGAATGCAATTTACTTCTAAGAAAAAAATATTTGTATAAATGAATAGTCATTCACCATGCTCGACAAGAAGAGACATTAACACGTTGATCGCCACGCAAATACTTGCAAGCATTTTTAGGAGAATCAAATTTTGTTTGCGGTCAATCGAGACTTACAGAATTTAACATTTGTCATTGTATTCATTTTTATAACGTTATCGAAGTTCATGAATATTAACCGGATTTATTTCCTTTAAGATTTCGCCTTAGAAATTATTTTGTTTATCTTATCCACACGTGGGTGACGTGGCGATGAACGCAATAAAATTGAAGAAAATTTTCCCCTCATGCAAAGGGCTAAGAATAAGTATTAGAATAACATCCCTCTCGCGAATGGTCCCGGTCCTTTACCTCAAACCGAGTTGCACATCTTTCCCCCGAATAAAGGATCCGCTTGTAATTTGTCGTGAACGAAACGGACACGAGCGTCGGCCTAACCTTTGCTACGTGTAAAGACGTCGTTTACATGCAAACAGCGCATGCCGGGTAACTGGGCTCGTAAAGAAGCGGCGCAAGATACGCCGTCCAATGGTAATTTCGATCTCGTAGATAGGGAGTTACAGTGCGCGTGCTGTAATTACTCCCGCGCTACCCCTTATACTTCGGTATCATGTGTGCCTACATGGAAATGCACGGGACTTGAAAGTTCGCCTGATCCCGGCCTGATAGTATACGTATGCCTGTTTGCTTGATTCGTACGTAGCCTGAGCGCCAACCACCGCCCGATATATTGTTTTCACACGCTAACGCTTCGCTATATATCGGCAATTAAAGTAGAGAGTGTAACCCAAGAGATTAACCCCCGTCCAGAGCTTGGTCTTACGTCAATTTTAACCGGTAATTTCCTCTTCCATCGTCCCACCTTTCCGCGCGCAGCATTGGCGCAATATTTTTGCACTTTCGGTGAAACGCGCAAAATTGAATGGCTATTAAAGTTTGGTTAGAAGTTTAAGAAAAGGGCGGGTTCGCGGGACGGTTAAGATATTCGAGGCCGTCGACACGAACGTCAGAAACCGGGCGAAACTTAGCCGAGTCAACGTTGGGAAGTTCAAACCAGGGTGCACTCGTTCTTGGGTGTTTGACGAGGCGTTCCCGGGAAGAAAGTAGCTCTGCTGACTTTGTTAATAACTTGTAACTCGGTTTCCAGCGGACGGGATTGTGTACGTTCGTCGCCCATGCGCGAACTTTAATGTCTAATTGATGCCTTCGTGCGGCTCGTAAACCGAGCTCGTCGCAATAGGCGGCGGGGGAGGGGATGGAGGGGGGGGGCGGGGGGTATCAGCCGAATTTCGAGTCATGCTCGATGCCTCGCGATGAATATGCAACGATGACGTAGAAACGGATGCAAAGGTCGCTGGCTGCCGACGGGTTAACGAAACACGAAGCGACGATGTTGAACATAATTATCAGCGGGAAGAGAAAGTCGTACGGGGTTGTATTATTCATGACATGCTTAGGCCGCTTTTAGCGAGTCTTGGTATACCGCGGGCTGCGGGCCTAAGACTCCGTTATGATTGGGTATTATCTACGCTGTATAAAAGGAAAAGTAAGATGAAAAATAAGACGACTGAATTAGATGTCTTCGACTCTATAAAGGCATATCTGCATAGGTACCCTTGTACTTTCCAAGATTAGAAACATTTGAATAAAAGAAGCAATCGTGACGCACGTTGGATAAAATGAAGCATTACTCATTCGCTGTTGAGATAAACTCTGAGTATAAGTAAGCCTGAGCAATTAACTTCAAGGAAACGCATCAATCATTCTAGATAAACTTAAGAACACGATTGTAAAATTGCAATTCAAGACGTTAATTACAGCGAAGCAAGTAAGATACTATAGAAATGGATTACCGGAACATCATTTTGCGTGCTTGGGAACACAGTTTGGATAAATATGCAATTTCGATAAGACGATATCACTTGAAACTAACTTAAATGAAAATGAAATATCATTCTTGTTGCTCTCGACAATTTCTGCGCCACTGTGTACATTGAGAATAACGAGATTTCATTAAGAGGTATGATAAAAGAGTTTAAAGATATAATTTTCTGAAATATGGAAACCACGTGTTCATTATCAAGGACTGCTTTTACTAACAATTGTTCTAATGATCAAATAAAGTATACCGTCCGGAGAAAATGTCTTCTAACTAGTCAGAGCAAGAAACACCAAAATCTGATCTGCTTACGAATTCTGGAAAAGAATAACTCCAACCCAAACAGCCTAACAGTAAGTAACATCCAGCCCCAACAATTTAGTCGTTAATTACAGCACGATGACAAAAGAATCCGTTATAAAGGTGCGCGAGGTGGAAGTAGGAAAACATCTCGCGTGTTGCGAATCGCAAGCTGGATAAGTCAATAGCCCGAGAGAACATAATGTGCAGTACCGTTGGTTCGTGTGTTTTAGAAGATTAGTTGCCGAAGGGGGAAGAATAAGAGGGTTCGAGTTGTTCTTGCTGCGAGAGATAATGGGATCGCGCTGTCAGTCTAGTGGATAACATAATACTTGGAATTGTTTACACTACCACCGTTCTCGTGAAACGCCTAACCTGCGTTTCGTCTACCGTTAATTAATACCGCAAATGTAGGCGAAAGAGAACCTAAGGGTAATCGAGAGGGAAAGGAAAACAGAACGCAGGTAAAATAGAAAGCTGAGAGGAAGATAGATAGGGGACGGACGGTTCAGAATTGATATCGAGGATCTTGGCTATCTAATGGAGCCTGTTCCATTGAGTTTGAACTATTAATCACGTAATGTACACCCTCGATTCCGCGAAATGTAGTTCCAGGTATAATTTCGTACGTTCTCGACATTAAAACTATCTCATTTACAATCAAAGACATCTATCTACTTAACAGTAAAAATCCCTTATCCCGATGAATATTATTTTGCTGCTATGTTAGGAAATATTAGACACGATACAATGAAGGGTTAATCGAGATTTCCCACTAATTACGTTTACCGAACAAGATGGAGGGAATTCCGCTTTATTTTAGGGCGCCCAACGCCTAACAGCGATCCGTGGAGGGAAGATGATGCTGCTTTATCACCCCTTCCAGGCTTGTTTGAATCACTGATGCATTTGCCACCTCTTCAGCTGTTATCGGATATCACCTAATCGTCTGCCTCCATTGTTCCGTTAACCGTAAACGAGTTTCGTTTCAAGAGACACATCATACTTGCCGGCTAGGTGCGTTGTTCCCAGCACGGATGAGCTGTTAACCACAGAACCTGGGCCATTGTTCGATAATGAAGACTGATGACAGGATGTTAGCGTTGAGCCGAATGAGCCGTGCCCTGCGACAAGAAACCGCCGTTGCTTTATTAGACGTCGTTCGCGATAAACCTCCACTCTTTGTTTCAATGTCCTGACGAACGATCCGCGACGCAACGGATTAATGAACTTGCGCCAACCCCCGCCGCACGTTGACAGAGAGTTGTCGAAGGTATGCAAACTTCGCCGCGGAAATCCAATCGTATGCATCTGATGTGCGCGGTCAATCTTTCGACTAGCGTTATTTACGACGAATGAAGTCAATTCGTGATGGATAGTTTCTGACTTTCCGTTGTATGATTTTTATTTTGTTTTTCATTCGAGAAAGTATTTTCTCGTCATTTACGCGATGAACATTGTAGAGTGATCAAAGATGCGTTAACCTACGCATAAGTATACGATAGACCTAATTTTTCTCGAACAATGATAAATTCGTGACTGTTGCCTGTGATAATACGAAAAAGTATTATTTTTGAAATTACTGATGGAGTAATTGATAAGAATGGATATTTTGGGAACATAAATGAAGGAATGTAATACATCGGTTGAATTTTCTCCTGAAAAGGGCCACGGATAGATGCCTGAAACGTCGAAACACAAAAAATACAGTCTCTTCCGTTTGTACATTCTCACCCTCGTATAGCATGAAAACTTCTCGTCGCATAAAAGAATTAATTGCGTTTTTTACCGCTATTCGTAAGCTTGCGCGTGCATGCGGTGCACGAAGAACTGAAAAAAAAGAGAGGATAGGATGGGGAAGTAAACGGGAGAAAGGAGAAAGTTAAATAAAAAGCAAGATAAAAGTGCCGGGGCATAAAAAGAATTCGAGATAGCGGAGTCGAAAATCAGAAAGGGCGACAGTATAATCTGTCGCGAGCGAGGCAAAGGGGAAATTTTCAAGGGGATGTACGTACCTACCTACTTACCTGAAAAGGGTACCATTCGCCTTGCAGTAATGGTGGGGGATTTTGAATGTCGCCGGTGCGATAAGGGACGGAAAGGAAGCCATTATCGTGCTACGTGATCTTCAGCGTACGAGCGTACTTCTTAACCGTCGCATACCGAGGTTCTTATATTTTCGAAATATGTCGTGAACGTGGCTTGATATCTGACTTGCAAAAAATCTAAGAAATTGGTTCTAGATCATTGCTTTCGCATTACGGTGGAATTCTATATATCTTAAAGTGCTTCGATTCTATTGCTGATAAATCGTGATAAGAGTTCGCAAGAATCGGAGGAATCAAGTTTTTCTACCGTACGGACGTGTATCTCCGGTAGAACGAATACTCTTGGAAAGAATACTTTTGCTAGGATTAAGACCATTCGAAGAAAAGAAGTGATCGGGACACTATGTTATCGCAATTATCGCGCCCTAGGAAACGCGGACCGCTCGTCCAATTATTCCAAGGACTTTTCTATACCACCCCCGCGCGAAGGGTGGTTCGGAAGAGAACCGCGTTACCAGAGGGGGGGCCTCGAGAAGGAACACAAACGCCGGGAAGGAGGGGGTGCCCGGGTGGCCCTCCTTTCATACAGAAACGGAGTTGCCCGTTTGCAGCCATTCAACGAACTTGGGCAGTTGACTCTTTATGCGCAAAGTTTCCCGGCATTTCGATTTTATGTTAATTTCAATTCACTACGTCGAACCGTAGCCGAGCCGCGAAAGAGTGTGCTCACCGAATCGGTGAGCCCACCCACACATACGGAAGATCGGGGCAAGTTTATCTACGACCACCGAATAGGAATCGACGAAATATCGCTTTCTCACCCTACCGTTTTCATCCGCCGCCACCTTCCATCCCCGTAGTCCGGATTGTAATTCCTTTTAAACGATTTCCCGCGAGCGTGACGCTCGATTCGATTCTATTTCACAGGTAAGAGAACAGGAATATACCTCGGCCCGTATATGTCCCGAATTTCGCAACTTCTGCCCCGACTTTCGCCGGTTACGCTTTTGCTCTTTTCTTACTTTCAGATTTTATTTACGATCCTCGGACACGCTCGACTTTCCCCGCCTCGTTTCACTTATTTCTCGGCTTCGATTAAATGTATACCTTCTTAACTTTACGAGCCACATCTTAGCGATGAAGTAATTAGAGAGGTGACTCTAGATTACCACGATTACGTAGATTTGACGCAGTAAATCAACCAGCAATAATGTTTGTTCAGGTTTCATTTCTTTGAAACTCCAAGTACATATCAATAAAATCATTGTCTGTGAGGTAAAAGTGACCGATTTTCAAACTTCAAACTAGTGTGCATCTAAGAAAGCATCTCGACTTGCAGGTAGAAACCAGAAAAAAAGACCTCGAGTGCAAAGGGTTATACCTTGGTCGATTTCATTCTGTGAAACTTTTCTAAACTCCTCTACACTTCATTTTGTTACTGCTCCTCAAAATGATCTTGAAAAAACAAGGGCATACCAATCGCCTGCGAGTTGTAACAGATCCGTCTTTACATTACAAGGATAGTGACCGACGGTAGATTGTCGGATTTGGAGATGTATGCAAACAGCTGTGTATGGCGGGCACCTCGCACCATCCATTTGGCCCGTAAAACCGTGCGACGGGAAAGGTAGATGGTTCGTTCCAAGGGTTCGCTGGCAGCCCGTGGGGTGGAACGTTGCTCGCGGACGGGGGGTAACGTGACGGTGGACCATGAGGGGGAGGCAGTCACTGCGACAGTGCGACCCTGAACTTGCCGCGAGCCGATCGATACCAGGTTCACTGTCCTACTCTCCTCCAGCTAACCGCCTCCATCTCCGCCACCTTCTTCTTCCTCTGCTCCGCTCTCACCTCCTCTGATCCCAGCTGAAAGGGCACCATAAAACCCCAAGGCGCTTTCCGCGAGGATCCTGTTACACGAGCCCCGGCTCTTAGCTCGGCGTTAACGAAAAGCGCGACCGAGTGTGAAGAGACACGAGCGCTTCGAGAGACGCTCGTCGTCATACAGGACGGTCCTAGCCTGGATCGATACCTTGATATCCTGCTACTCTGTCTCGCTCCTTGTCCTGCGAGTCTGCCGAAAATTTTTCTTTCGCTTACGTGCGCGCGTCCTGCTGACGCTTTTCGTTTTAAGGAGGCGGACTTTTATTTTCAACAGTTTCGAGGCAGTATTCACGACTTTTCGCTAGTTAAAGCAATTAACGTATACTTTTGGTGTTTGGTATACAGTCGAACCTGCTTTTAGGCGGTCCGCTTTTATGCGATTTTTTATATAAGTGCTTTAGAATGGGCCCGGAATGTTACCGCAATTTGGTCCGCCCTGGTGGTTCAAACCAATGGTAAATGATTTTGTTCTATTCATTGGAAATGTGGTTACCGCGTCAACTAGGGAAAAAGTATTTTTTTGTTTAAATTGACAAAATACCGGAACTTCAAGCTTTCCTATATACGACTAATTGTTGGTCCCAAAGGTGTTATTGGAATGCCTAGCACGAGTGGGCATTCCTGCCGATGACCTTTTAAAGGAATTCTTTGTGGATTACCAAGGAGGATCAAACATTCTTTGAGAGTTTTAGATTCTGTCCCGGGAAGTGACAATTCTGTTGATTCTGTTAACAGTTTAAATTACAATAATTGGTACTTATAAATAGGAAACTATTGTAAAATGCTTCTTTAATTAATCAATCGTACTGTAAATTGATAAATCTTGATTTTTCATTTTTTCGATAACTTACAATCACCTCTGACTTTGATTCTGTCTCAACTATTCAACAAACTCTAACGCATCCCTACTCCATCACACGCATACACACATTGTATGCTTGTACAACCTCATCACCCTATGTACAATCTCATCGCTCGAAGGATAGCGCACACACCTCCATCTTCCTTCAGACACACGCTTTACCCGAAATCGAACTTCAATCCTCAACAGAACCTCTCTGCCTTTTCTATGCTATCCAAAACACTTGCTACCCACACACACACACACCTCACGAGAAATTTATTCAACCGAACACTAATATAGCTAGCTTATCTCCAAAGTTTATTCGCAACAAACTAATTCCGAGGCCAAGTCGAGTCATCTGCTCCTGACAAATGCTGTTGTCGCCTGCAAACATTAATAGGATAATGTTAATAATATTCGCAGCTTTCAGTAATATCATTCTGACATTTAAAATCAGTACGAAATTATTCCCGGACGTCTTCGAAATTGTATATTCGCACAAAATGGGTCAATGTTGTATTTGATAAAAAATGATTCCGACTAAGAAGGAATCATTTTCCTATCGTGACAAACTCCAACAGTTCGATAACCTATTTTTAGAAAATCCCTACCAGTTGTTTTCACGAAACACAACATTGAGTCACGAAATTCATTCCAAGGGAATACTTTCTGGAATCCGCCATTTCGCAATACCCGTTCGAAAAGCGCCGAAGAACTTGCGGCGGTCGCGTCGTTCCTTTCATTGCTGGGTTCAACACCCGTTTGAACATTCAGAAGATTCCTCGCATACAAGCTTAAACCGATAGTGTGAAAAACCATTGAAAGAACCGGGGACTTTCTTTTCCTCCCGTGGCACCCGTGGAGTCACGTTGCTGTCGTTACCGTCGTCAACGAGATCCGGCCGATGTCGTCGTAGTCGTCGTCCCTTCAAATGTGAAAAGACGAAGGGCTGAGGGGAGTGGGTGGAAGGTGAATGGTTACGCCATGCGCCGCATCGAAAGCCCGTCGGTCCGCCTAATGCTCCATCCATTGCCTTCCGTAATAGCACCCCGAGGAATTAGCGATAACTACGATCACGTATCGCTAAACTCCTCCATAGTCGCACCTTTCCAGCTACGTGCTGGACGACTTCGATTCGGAACTTCGACCATGAATTTTCTTCCCTCCCTTTTTGCTGGGAATTATTCCTAATCCGACTACCGATCTATTGGTTTCTCGGTGTTTTACACTAATTAACCCTGACGGTCACGCGCAAGTGCCAAATTCGGAATCGACACTCGAATTAAAAATTATAATCGCTGGCACATAGAATACACCTGGCCTACATGTTAAATAATATTACATTCTGAAAACTCTATTAAACCGAATAACGTTAAGTTTAAACAATTCTGAACGTGAACGAAGACATCGACTCAGGATAGTAGGATCTCGAATTTCGGCAAATGCTTCTTCATACTTTTCTTATTGATCGAAGAGAAGCGAAGAACAATTGGTTCAACCGAGACCTTCTACTTCTGATTCTAGTTGTAGAAACGATATCAGTATTCGAGAACGAGGTATTGAATCATCACTTCCATCAAAATGTCGTTCGAAGAATCAGGAAACCAGTGATCGTCGAATCGTAGTCACCATTGTGGTTCTCGGAGCACTTCAGGGGATGTGAGATGATTCAGACAATTGTAAGTGGTGGATGCTGTTACAGAGAAGGATATCGAAACTCAATTGCTTGATACAGGATTGACCATATTGTAATATCAGAAGTAGAATATATAGAAAAACGGATGGTCCTTAGACTGTTAATGCATCAATCGTTATTCAGTCGAAAAGGCGATATCTAAACTAGAAAATTTGGGTCCAATTTCGTCGAGGCAATTATGCTTCGCACGAACGTCAGCAAGAACGGAATTTAAGTTGTTGGAATCTGCAGAGTCGTTTGAAATGGTTTTGCGCGTGAGAGATGAAGCGTATTAGAGAAGAAGCGAGCGTTGCAGAATATTACGAAGATATGAAGCTTTCGGAATCATTGCTGGAGAATTGAAAGATTTTTTGAACACTTATTGAGGGAGAAAATATTAGGGAGAAGCAGTGGTATCGATTAGAAAATAGTTAGAGGCTTTCTGAAGTGGTGGGGGTAATTATGCGACAGTTAAAAAGGTATTATAATAATTACTAGTTATGATTTTAATTCGCGACTGACGACGAAAGATATCACAAGGGAATTACGGTTGAATCGTAATAGAAAGTCTTGGAATTAAGGTCCAATGGAGATTATTAAACTTAAGGTCGCATTAAACTCGATTGGCCACTTAAGACCACTTCCGCAATTGTGAATTATCTCAGTCACGACTTCCACTTTTACATAGTGCAAGGTTGCCTGAGCATTTGAGAAGCTGAGAAGAACGTATGCCTGCGTGTTTGCCCTAAGAGGCGAGAGATGGAATCGTGGGGTAGCCACGCGATGTGGTAAGAGAATCTCGATGACCTTCAGTGACCAACTGATCTTAACATGACTATAATAAAATTAAATAATTCTGTTCAATAAAATTTTGAAGCAATGCAAGAATAGAATTTATCGAATGGTCCTGTGACGAAGAGCTGCTGTCACAAACTTAAGATACATTGCAAATTAGAAAAATATACAAGGTAGTTCTTTTGACATACATACCCAAGGGTACCGTATTCAAGATACTGGTCTACCCTTTCCAACATTTGCAAGAATATAGACTGGAAGTAGCCCCAGTAGTGAACTCTTGCTATGGATTAAATGACACCTCAGGGGCCAAGTGAAAAGATCAACACGGTAGACTTTTCCCCAATTTCTTCCAAACTCCAGAGTAGACCCTAGTCCTGAGTCCCCTGCTTCAGTCGACAGAACTTTCATGGTAGCAGTCAGAGGTCCCGTATCGCAGAGTAGAGTTTCAATCTGCCGTGTAATTTGCGGTTAATCAACTCGTCAAGCATAGGCGACAGTCCTTCAGAAAGGCTTTGCTGCGACCATTGTAGATAGGTGAAGCTTGCAACCCGGTATCATACTGGTAGCTTGTTCTCTGGGCTGTCACGTTGATTAGATTTGTCTCGGTTCTGGGCAATGACAGAATGGTAGCGAGGCAGAAATGAATTTTGATGGGTGAAATAGAACTTTTACTATTATTCTCCATTTAATCCCTATCTGATCTATCTATATCTGATACAAAGTTCGAAATCCTACAAATTCTTCGCAAGAGAGATTCAAAAGATGCACTATAGCTGCCTCACTCGAAGAGGAATGGGCTAAGGGCGCAGTGAAAAGGAGGATCTCGAGGCATCAGTTGCCGGATTTTGAAGTCAGAGTACTTTCGAAACCCTTGCACTGCACTTTAGACGCATTTCGAATCTGCTCTTGAAGTATCAGGTTCAATGCAGAGAAGTTTGATCAGTGGGTTGCTCAAAGACCTTTTGTTCGATCCCAGAGCCAACAGGCTTTTACAAAAGCTGAGAGATTTTTGGTTCGTTCGATCGGCTTCATTATTCTAATTACGCTAATTACGCTACACAGTTTTACAGTGCAAACACGACCATTCCTGCCTACTCTGTTATTTATAACCCAGCAACGCATCTTTGCGCGAGGTCTTCGCCTACGCGGGTTAACTGTTGGTATCCTCGACGTACTTGTAGCTATGTGCGGCGAAGCAAGATGACGTACAACGATGACTAATGGCCGTTTCCCTCCATCACCGAAGGCTCATCAACCATGACTAGTGCCAAGTACGAGTACCAACCGTATAAATGGATGTGCACAGCGTGTACCATCGTCTAGGGAAACAAGATTGCATCGATCATCCAACGATGGTAAATGACTTATGATGACACGTTGCGGGAACAAAGGAATGATCCACTTTAAGTGAATTGCTTCTGAGAAACCATAATTGCATTTACCTCCAGAATGAATACGGATAGCGATGTTGCTTTAATGATATCTTCAGTGATACGAAAAACATTTTTTTACATTTTAAATAATTATTTAAGCAACTGTTAGCAATATATTTTGATATTAAAACAATTAAGGGATTCCTTGTTTAATTTATTATAAATTTATTACATCATTTACCGTAGAGGATTGAAATTTCTGTACGTTATGGTCTTTATCAGAAATGCGCAGGTCTCGTTTATACATATTTATAACAAGAGCTGATCTATGAATATTTGCTTTTTCTTCTCATAAATATGTATATATGTAGACCAGCCGTATTAAATTCAGCTGAGGATCACAATACAAAAATCCAGGATGTCAGTAAAACAAAATAAATCGCTCTAAACGAGATCGTTAAATAGTGACGCGTATTAACTTTCATACTCAATTTCAACATGGAAAACCGAGAACATACTTCAAATAAGAATCTAGAAATGAGTGATGTACAAAAACTATACAAAGAAAATCAAACATAACACAAACATTGCACGGAAAGTTTCCCTCGCGTTGATTGATGAAAGGGATGCGAACGTAAGCGAACGACGACGAAACAAGATTTCCCTGAAAGTCTCCCCGGCAGTCGTCGAATTATTAAAATTACAAGGTCCAGGGAGACATAAAATCCAGCTTTGGAGAAATCCGGTGTCATTAAGTGTATCTATACCGAAGGAATGCTCCAAGTTAAACGAATTCAGCGGCGATGGGCTTTAATGAAAAATATCCTGAGCGTGCTGAACGCCCCTCACTCCGCTGGATATTAATCGCGAGACGGTGGTTCAATTATACTTCCAATCGTCCCTTTCCCGCGAACCACGATTCTGCGACGATCAGCCCGTGAAATTATTGCATCCCTCCCCTCCTCCATACCCCCCGTCGACGTTATATAGTTATAGGGGATTCTCTGCAGACATCTTCCTTCGGTATTTTCCAGGACGCTCAACCAGAGAAAAGGCAGAAGGTCGAGGAGGGAAAAAGGCGAAAGAGTGAAATACTGACAGAGCACCGGACGGAATATCGTCACTCGTTAAATTACTTTCCCGTTGTGCGCCGGGTGGAGAATGATAAAAATTAACTCCACCAACGAACCACCGCGCCAGTCGCTTTATTACACGGATACGCGCAATAATATGGTATACATTATACCAGTGACTCTCAGTCGACGTCGAATCATCCCCAGAAGTGGGTGAAACTTTTTAGATTCAAGTATCGAATAACAAATAAAATACAAACAACTCTATTTAGCGAATTTGATTTGTGAATATAAATATATCGTAATAAAATTTGCGGGTTATTTATTATTTAAATAAAACTTCGCCCATATTTAGAAAGTCACAAGTAAGGGATGTAGTGGAGAGCCACGAAAGTTACAATTGTAGGTAATAACACTAGACGAATGTGTATTTCTTTCACATTATAAATTTCACATCACTATATTTTATTACATATATCAAACCAGGATACCTTTTAAAAATTGTATAAATGATAGGTACGTAGAAGTAGGCCACGAGGAGAGAAAGGATGAGAACCGCGGCATTATACGACTGCGCGAATTCGTGTTCACTGTTTAGCTGGCGCGTCGCTCGACTTTTATTTCAAAATTATGACCACGTGTTTTATTCCTATATTCGCCGTGGTTTCGCATCTATTATTCCGGCGATTTATTCGGTGCTTCTAACAGATGAACCATAAAACAGTTTGAGATACACCGCACGGTGCACTTACCGCAGCGTGGAAAGCGTTTCTCTTTTTGCGCGTTTCGCTCGCGAATTTTCCTCGGTAGTCCGTGGCCAAGCGAAATTTGGGTTTAGCCGTAAAGCAGCAATTGCTGAATCTCGCTCTTTCGTAGTGGCGTAGCCAATGTTTTCATCTCGTTTCATTTTATTCGCTCCGTTTTTATATTTTATTTTATTCGTAGCTTGTTAAGCTGTAAAATCGGTGAATACAAAAAAAAGTAGTCCAAAAGGAGTCAGAATGATCTTTTTCTGTGTTTGTTAAATGAATTTCATAGATTGAAAGCATATTTGGTTCGACAATATTTAATTGAGCGTTTGCAGAGTGATAGAGCTTAGTATTTGGATAATAGTTGGCGTAATAGTATTTGGAGCTTCGAGTTAACGGTTTAGAAAATATTTGAAGTCAAAACCACCTATATTTCGATTAATTAGGGTTCTACATTGCCGAGTCTTGCCGACAGAACGTATCCCATTACCAACCATATACTATACTTTGCAATACATGAAGTACATATCTTCCAAAATCTCAACATCAAATGCACTGAATATTTTTACTTTAGATCTCAATTCAATGTAAAAATCCTCCACTCAAAATACCTCGTTTTTAAATGAACCCACGGTCCCGATTTTGTCATTCGAAAGCAAGAATTACTGTAATTGCTCCATGCACTATACACAGCGAATAAACGCTCACGACTCGCTGAAAACACTTTTAACGAACAAATCGTAACGTTCCAAATAATCTCTCTTCAAAGGAATTCGCTCGTATTTATTCGCGCTTTGAGCGATCGTGCCCCGGGTTAAACTAGTAACGAGGCTGTTCGTCGTTCGGGAATAATTACATGCAAATTATATGAATAAACATCGAGAATTTTCAACGAATTTTCTCCTGCGCCCCGACACGCTTCTCACTGTCCGTACGGCCGCTGCGTTACCAGCGACAGGATCAGTGGCGTATATAATCTAATCGAGGCCTGAGCTGAGCACTTTACTTTCCTGAAATGTTTTGTAAAAGGCATGTGTTATTACTTTAAAAACCTACTATTATGTTTCTATTATATTACTGTTTATATGCCTATTCTCTCAATTATATGTCCGTTTTATCCATTCAAACAAAAAATCAAGCAGGAAAGTATACAAAAATGAGGAATATGATCCAGTGGATCATTTCGAGGCATCTGAAAATAATACCGAAGGAAGAGAAATTGTATATACAGTGGAACCTCGATTATTGCAAGAAGTGTGGCTGAAAATTCCTGCACTAATCGAGGTGCCTACAATAGATAAAATAACGAACGTAATGAATACAACTACTTATGACATAGAACCTCCCGCTTTGTTGCTTAACAATCTTCACCATTCGTGGACGTGATACAATGAACAGCGCATTCATTTACATCTGAATTTAAGCTGACCTTTTGATTAAGAAATCAACTCTCATTTTCCCAAACAAAATTCACATATTTTCCAATCATTACATGCACAAACCCCGCTCTTCAAACACCTTCATACCACATGCTGGCCCCAAAAGTCAAGGCTTCGTTAGTTCCACGCTAGGCCCGGTCCTGGGCTCGTGAGCGCGTCCCGTGCAGGAAGCGGGCACAAAGTGAACGCGTCGGTGTGCGCTGCAACGTGTATCATCGCGTATGCATCGAACGTGCATGCGTACCCTCACAGTTTTGGTATAATATCGCAAACTGGTTGCAACGTAAACAATTTATACCGCGGGAGCGGCGCAGCGCGCTCGCGTATATATTTCGGTGTCATTTTAATTTGCACACTCGGAATATTTTACCATCGCATTTGTATCCGCATTACAGACGGCGGCAATGTAATCTCGTCGATATTTTGCACCGCGTCGCGGAAACGTTCAACCTACCTTCCATTTTAATTATTTTCGCCCCGAAAGTAGATACAGCCCTCGGACGGGGCTGCGGAAAATACCGGAGTCTGGCGTCGCTAGAAGGGTTGGTTAGGGGTTCGGAGGAGGCACGGGGACGCGGTGTTAGCTCGAGCGAGCAACGGAGCGAGGAGGAGACGATGTGCATTTTCCACGAATATTTGTACTCTTTATTCGTCTTGCCTGCTTACCGAGAGACGCCGTTGCATAATAGGGCAGCGCCCTATACGGGGTGTTCCGTAATTCGTGATACTGGCGTGCTTCGCTTTGAGGAAGGGTATTTGTACCCTGAAAAGTCGTTCAAAATCGCCTTTGTGCTTCAGTCGCGTGGATTAAATGATATTTTAATTCTTGACGCTACAATCACCGAGTCGGTTGCACCTGCGACGGATACTCCTGTTAATGATATATGAGGGGTTGATAATCATAAGCATCATTCATTTGAACGTATTCAAATAAAACTCGCCTTCTTTGTGACTTTTATTCACCTGAATTTGTATGGTGTTGCATTAACTTTAGAGTGTATCCGTTATCTTGTAACAATTATTTTACTTTTTTCTCCGGGGGTGTAAAATTATGTTGCAGCTGCATTTCCTTTACCTTTTTTCAACATATACCATTCTGATTCCCAGCGCTTCGTATGGTAATTAGGAACTAATGAGATTAATCTCACTAGTACGTGCAAATGGATGGTGTCTGCAGAAACTAGAAACGGAATTATGAAACTGCATAGTCATCCGAGGGATAAGGTTATATAGTCAGAGCTATATAGTTTCAGTAGAACGAAAATGAATAAGATGAAAGAAACGGAAATGCATGGTGATTATGAGATAAAGTTGATCTCTTAAAAGAAGAAATATAGTCGAGGAAACTATAGAATAAATTAGTGGTAACGACTATTTTGTAACGTGTAATTTGAGGTGTATAATTAAGCATATTGGGATGACTTCTATATTACTAAAATATTACTATATTACTAAGTATAATATCTATATTACTATATTACTAAGTATGAAATTAATCTTCAGTCTCGTGCTCTTGCTTATCAACTTAAGAAACATGAACGTAGTCGTACCTGAAATGACATTAACGACTAATACTTTTATACCGAGGAAAAATTTTCAAAGTGTAGTCGAGTAACTGCAATATTTCGCAAAACGGCAGTAAACGTTTAACTCTAGTTGGTCGAAGATAAACGTGCAATAAATTTCACCAAAAACTACGTCCGCGCGCTACACGTTTAGAGTCAGATATAATGCGATATAACGGGTGCGGTGCGAAGCCAGAATCAAAACTCGCTCCAAGCTATAATCCGGCGTAAACACAGACTCGCTAAAGCTCCCTAAGAGGTTTTAAATATTATGGAAGGGATTACGCGTAATGCGCCGGCAGTTTGATGGATGCGTTATTCAGAACCCCATCCATTCTCCGACTTGCCTGATATTTATTCGAGAAAGCGCGATAACCGCAATCTTATTGCAACTTCGGAGCGTTTCGCGGCGGCGTAATAATTCAGAACTGCTGGTGTAAACTCGCTCGTTTCACTGTATTGCGGCCGCGATTCGCCGAATCAATTCGTTTACCTCTGACGCGGACGCTTTCGACGCAACAGCGGGATTTGCATAATGCCTCGCAAAGATTTTGTGCCTGGAATTATACTTTGTAGTACGCGTGACCAAGCTGCCATGTTGTTCTCGTACCTCATACATCACTTTGCTCGATTGTTCAGGGTTTTTTAAACACAAGTCCTTTAAAATGGAGCCTTGTTAGAAGGTTATTTTTAATAAAACCATTCATCTGAATTGTAGCAGTAAAAATGCTTAAGATAAGAAGGAACACTGAGAAGCTTGAAAATATAGATTCTGGAGAAAGAAATATAACTGGTTGATTTTATAGGATGTTTTACAGTCGTTCTTTATGTTCAAAAATTCATTCGTGACTCGATGGAAAGTTTCGCCTGAAAAAGTTCACAAAAATTCCCTCCAGTAAGTAGAACTTGCCAAAGAACTTCCTCCGAAAGGGGCCACGTGGCCACGGTCCGCCTACACACCCACTCCGTGCTCTCCGTTCCACAGGGGTATAAGGACGCGCGCGTAAACGTGTGTAAATGTGTATATATTAATTACACACACACTCACACAGAGAGAGAGAGAGAGAGAGGGAGCCACGATAGCGCGGCGAATTAAGCTCGTCGAATAGCAGAATTCGTTAATGCCTCTCGCGTGAGGAAGATCGATTGGATTTACCTTGGTGCCACGCTAACGCAACTCAGCCTAACCCCCTCCCGTCCTCCCTCTCGTCGTTTTGGCCAACGTATACGGCTCGCCCTCGAAACTTCCTCGCACGAATTAACCCGCAGACCGTGTGCACGCGTGCAGTGAAAACCAGAACCACATCTTGTCGTAACGAGGCGGAGCGGTTAGGTATAACGCTTGTAACGAGGCTCGCACCCTCTGGCGTGTTTGTGGTGTAACGTCGCAAAGTTACATTCTACGTGAGCCCAAGCTTACCACTGCGTGTGTGCACGGGACGAGGGGTTGCAACTGCCGACTCTCACCAGGTGGGTGGTAATAAGTTCGTACAAGTTGCCGCCGGGTCTGCACCTGCACCCGCGACAGCCTTTTGCCCCTTACCGTCGCCCTTCTGTCCTCATCACCCTCTCAGCGCACACATTCGACTGGGTTCTGACCGCACGCGTAGCCGCTCGTCATGATTCCTTAACCCCTTCGAGATTGGCTGAGGAGGGGAGGGTCCTGAAGCGTTACCTCGTGGACGGAGATACGGATACATGGGGCAAGTACTCTCTTTTTGAAGACAAATCGGGAGGGGTGGGTTTCGTTGTACTCAGAGTCAGAATCGCAAAGTCAGAATCTCATAGTCAGAGGCTTCAAAGAAAGTTGTAATTCAAAATTAAGAATTAAGGAGAAAATTAAAAAGTGGTTGCGATACAAAAATTAATAAATGTAGTCGGTAATAATTTGATTTGCGCGTTGAAAGTGCGTGAGCGCGACGACACAGGCTCCTACGTTTTTTGCTCGGGACACTCGTGCGTCTACGGTATGCCGAATATGATATAGCAGTAACGTTCTGCGAGTCGACCCGTCAACAACCATACAAATAAACCACGTGATTACCCACATAAACTAAGCCGAAAGTATTAGAAATACTCTTCCCAGTCTTCCATTCGCTTGTATCATGAACCGTTCCGTAGGTTCTCGGGAAAGTTTGATGCTTCTTGGGCGTCGGAGCTATCTTCGACATAAATTCTGAACGCGCGCGATATTAAGAAAATCCAATTTCCTTACCTAGGGACCATCGCGATGCGAGGGTACGCGACCGTCGACGACGGATAGGTTTGTGGAACGACGAGGGAAATCTCGCGAGGGAGTTAAGTGTACCCTTAGTTTGCACGGCAGTCTACGGTCTGACATAGGGGCAGGCCGGGCGACTTCTGATTTGTTGCACAAACATTTGGCCGCCTCTTCGATGAAGGTATTCCTATCCTTACGAAACTTCATAGAGGAAATTGCTGTGTACCGGATAGCGTGCCATGGGGTAAGACGTTTGTACGCCAAGCACGGTGAGTACACGGCATGTCGAGCCGATTCTCTATGAGCAGACTTCAGGGGGAGAGACTATTTGCTGGGAAATTTTAAGGTCTTCATACGGGGTGCTCCGTTTCAATCTGTCCAGGCAAATATCGTCGAAATTATTGGCGATGTTTGCATACACTTTTAGTGAAGCGCATTCTAATCTATGTAGAATGGTATATAGAAATAAATCGAAATAAAAAATAGAGATAAGGAAGCCATAGTAAATAGCTGGACAATAAAAGATGTAGCATTTTAGTAGATATAAATATGCTATTTCAAAAATTAAAAGTAAATGCATGTAAAAAAAAACAAAATCAATGTTTTCAATTGATAGAACTGTATTAACCTACTTTTTTTTTTTATAAAATAGACACAATTACAGTGTGTCTTTTTCTCGATACTCGACAATATGGCCCTCAGTCTGGATTTATTCACTTAGGTTTTTAGTAATCACCAAATCACTTTGATTGTTCGATTAGCGATTTGATAAAATTTCGATAAGCTTATACAATGTGAAATAGGAGATACCATGTCTTCGAATAAAAGAGAATGGTACACCGTCTCTCCTGCTTTACGATTTTCTTATGACTGTACTTTTATGCACCTATAACATCGTATACGTTTTATGATTCGCCAATTGGGTCCGACAATAAAAGTCAAAAATGAAACTTATGAAGCAGTTTCGTCCCATTATGTATGTTATGTGCATTTATTTTCCGTTAGGGAGATACGAGTTGATTAAAAATACAAATCTAAATATGTTTATCTGATTATTTCACGGCGTTGAAAATTAATAATTAAGCTATATTTACCGACTAGTAATATCCTATACACATCAACGCGACGATCTTGGACATGCGACTTAATATCGTAAAATTAAATTCTATGTCATGCACCACTCCTTTAGGCGAGCCTGCCCCGAACAGATGCGTAATTCGTCAGGAGAGAAGCTAAATTAGATGGAACGTGCGTGCTCACCGTGGGCGTTGCGAAAATCCATGGAACGTCTCAACTTTCGAGATGCACTTTGTGTAATTTTCTCCTTAAAAGAAAACGTAGTGGTCGTTAAAATGAGAAACTGCCGCGAAAAATTTTTAGTAAATTGCTAAACATCCGCGAGGGAACGGCGGTGGTGCCTCGTTCGTTCCTGTCAACGTTAGAAAACAACGATATTTCCTTTCTTCGTTATCTTTGTTTTACCGTACCTGCGGAGAAAACAAACGTTCGAGTAACTTGTTTGGCATATAACGAGCACAATTCAAGTGTTTGCGGAGTACGGGTTATACCAACCTATTAATCCTGGGTTGCGTCTACAAGCATCATTATTTTCAACAGAACCTTCACTGATTTCCCTCGAGCGGAACTTAAAGTACGTAAGTTTCAGTTCGTTTAACGACCGATAAAGGGATACTTATATCGGCGTCGAGTGCCAGCAAACTTTGCCAGAACGAGACATCTGCTTTTCGACTGTAAACCACCATGAGCGTCTTGACAAGCGTAATGTAGCTTTAATCGCGATACAGAGCCGGTGCAGACTTATTTAGTATTTGCTGTTTGCCAACAGTTTCGCGCCATCCACAACGGCCTCTCGTAATTTCCGTCTCGCTATCGGGCTGTCATTGCTACCCATCATTTTCAACGACGAAATCTCGAAAATCTGCTAAATTTATAGGATAACTATCTTTAAAGAAGTGTCGATGTTCTTACTTTTAAATCTAATTGGCCTTTTTAAAATAGCTCCTCAACAAACCTCGTGTAGCGTTATTACCAGTGAATAAATAAATTCTCTCAACCTCCAATCTACTCTAAACACTCTCTAAAACGGAAATTCAAAACTAGCACTCCTTCCCTTCGAAATCAATTCCTAAATACAATTTTGCTTTAAAGCAATTCAACTTCTCAACTCCTTTCAAGCTTCTCCGGTAATTTTTCTAGAATTAACTCAAGCTTAAAGATATTTCACGCTTCCCCCCAGTTTTCGATCTCGTAGATTTCGTATGGAAACTCCATCGGCCGTTCCATGGAATGAAATAGTGGAGAAAGAGGAGACCGATGTAATCCTTGGAGCAGTATAGTGGGGTAGATGGCTCAGAGCCCACTGGCGAGAAGCTCGGTATACCATGCGACGGCCCCGCTCCTGCCGTTTGTCATTACGGCTGGCCACATTTTATTTATAATAATTGGTTAGAAACAGTTACGTGGTTCTGGCTTAAGGTGGGGACCGTGTGGAATTTATGAAGTCAAGGGGATCTGGACCGAGCCAGGAGATTCTGGGGTGTCTTGGTCTCTTGGAGGAAGTCCAGATGCGGCTACGCTCTGGCCAACCCCTTCGCATAAGGGTTTGGCTATCTTACCGCGAAGAGACAGATCGCGTTGCCTGCCACGGAACATAGCCGGAATGATAAACGAGCGCTATGTTGCTGTATAATCACGACTCTCTAAGACACCAATTGGGAACGTCCTCCGTGTCCAACCTCTGGTCATCCGACGTGCGACGACCTCCATGAAATCCTGCTATTATACGTCCAGGTTTCGCAACTATCTGCACGTCAAATTTACATTATACTACGTTCATCGCTGATCCTTTATCGCGTACCTTCTTCTTGAATATACCGAATTATACAAATTCAAACATTTATCCAGACTAAATTGACAATTATATTGAAGTACATTACTATGTAATCTTAATCTGAGTGTCGGTATGCGGATACATTATAATTTTTATAATCACCATCGCTGATTATCACCTGTTCCCACTCGACAGGTATCACAAATCGATCCTCACATGACTTCGTAACATGCTGAAACATTCTCACACTCGTATTCTCCATCACAGTATCATCCCTTATATCGAACACCGCAACTGAGAGGGTTAAATAGCAACTGATTAAGCGTAAAAGCGCAGTTAGCGCAATAGACGAGCAATAGAATCGTCAGAGGGTCGGGAATCGCGTGTGCCACCATCGTTTTGGTTATTCCGCGAGAGTTACCCCATCCCACACCCTTCCTCTTCCTCTAGACCCTCTGTCAAGGCGCACGCATTACCAATGTAAATCCCAGGTCCTCCCGTGACTTTTTGTCGGGGACGAATCCTCGCAAATCGGTTTGAATACGTACGGCGTGCAAAGTGCAGATCCCAGCCAAATCTGGGCACCTCAACCTTAGCCGTTGGGTCCACGATTCCTGACTATGGCGCGAGAACACCCCCCCGCCCCCTCCCCCCGCTCCGTCGTCCTCCATTCCACGTCTTGGTCGCAGGGGCGAGAACATTCACATAATTTCTCGCGACTTGATGCCAAACCGTTCTTCACCGGACCCAGCCGACGAATTGTAGGCAGCCCCCCGCCGCCTCCCTTGCTGCCGCCATCACTACCACCATCGCCATCACCATCACCATCATCCGCGCCACCGACGGCAACGGCCAAGTCTCCGACGTTATTGCTGATCCAGGAGATTTATGGCGGACCTCCTGCACACATGGCGCTTTAATTATGTGTGCTAGCCGAAATGAATTGGCGAATATTTTATACGGCAGGGAACTAGCTTCCTCTTTGACCTACCGCCGCTCCCTTTGCTTGTCGATTTATAGCGCGGGCATATTTGTTGAAGGCCTATCGCACGAACCACGGTACCCAGATTGGTCAAAACTATGCTCCAGCCGCGGACAGGAGGTCTGAAGGAAATTGGAGGTGTTGAATTTATTTTTGCGACAGAGGAAAAGGGAGCGGGCTTGATTGGGGGTCGTTGGGGTTGTCGTGGTGGTTTAGACACTTTCGATATCTTACTCGATTTTGATGGTGGGAAATATGTGAGAGGCAGAAAGAACGTTAGACAATTGTAAACTACGAGTACGTTTTAATTCCGAAAGTGTATGCTGGACTTCACTTGCTTATATTGCGATACATCTTATAGCAATTCAGATAATAATCGAATTTTTCTTTGAAAACTTTGCACTTTATCAGATACTTGTATAGATATAAAAAGAAGCACTTAAATTCGTTCCTTTCATCCCCGGTGTCCCCTGCCCCCGAATTCCTTTACGAAATTTTTAACGAGTCCTGGAATTTCGGAAGGATCATAGGTATGTTTTTCGAGAGACGTGCCGCAGTGCGGAATTTTTGGCAAGAAGTCTTGTAATAATATTTTCCCGACGGAATGGCACAAAGAAAGATCTCCCCTTCTGTTTTTCCTTTCTTTCTTCGTTTCTGCGCCTGTTACATAAAACTCACCATAATTCTGGCCAGCGTTCCACCGTGATTTAGCGCGGACCCACGTTTCGTCGCATGACCCGCCTACAGACGAAACGGTCGCCCGTATTCTCCCTAATACGGAAAAATCTGGTTAACCCACTTGCGTATAAGGATTCGGATTCATGGAAATCGCGTGATATTCATGAACCGTTGAAGATTCGAAATTTATCCCGCGATCTCGCCGAATCAAGCCTCGCTGCTAACATTAGCATCGGGACTGAAACATGAGCGGAGAAAGAATGGAGAGAATTATCCCTGCTAGTTCTTTAAATCGACCTCTCAATTTAATTTTGAATCGCGTGGGAGGACTAACTTTTCTTCTCATGAGGATTCATACATCTATTCGTCTTTTGTGGTATTAGATTTAGCAGGTCGTTTTTAAGAACGAATTTTATTCTATTTATTATATATGAATGGTGGTAGTTTATTATATTTATATGAATAACTTTAAAAGAATATTTTTTCGCTATTCTTGAAAAAGAGGCCTTAAAAGTAGCGCGAAATTGGAAAAAGTAAAAAAAAATTCTATTAGTGCATTTTACACTTTTACACTTTTACACTTTACTTATATTTTCTATTAAAAAACGGACAAAATTATGAACCTCCTATGGCGACACGACTATTCCACGATCTACTTTTTCATGATGCAAGTACATCGGGAAGTTCTTTTATTAATATTAATCCTTCAGCTCTCCGCCTATATCCACATTACGACTGTAGGACACGAAGACTGAATTTAACGCATTTGCAGCTTAAAGTATAAAAATTCAACACATGAAGAATTTTAGATGTAGGTGCTCGAATAAAATCACATTTGTACATTAAGCCAGGCAGATTTTATGGATTATACGATTTTAATTATAACTTTACAAGCAGCTCGGAAAAAAAAATTGAAGTTACAACATTTAATTTAAAGGAAATATTTTGAGGACCTTTTTTATAAAATTAAATCAAGAGGCTTTGAATTACGTTGAGAAATCGAAATCAAGACAGTCAGTTATATAAATTCTACAAAGAAAGCTTTCGATAAAAATTGTGACAGTATTCCCATTTTTTGGTTTATTTAAAGTGCAACTACCGATACGTTTATATTTTTAATATATGGCTGGGAACTGTTGCTAATAATTTCACGAGACCTTTTGTTCTGTCTACGAGTTTGACAGGTTTCTATTATTATTATTCCCGTATGAACATTATTCCAGAGTTTCGGGAAGTTGCTGCAAGATTTACTAGATGAAATCCTCCTAAATATTAGATGTCGTATGCAGTACATGCACGTAGCTGCTCCGCTTCACTTCGGTCGAGAAGTTATACATTTCTATGGTAAACGAATCTAGGGTAAACGTAGGTCGTGCAGGATCAATTCTTTGGTCTCAAGTTGAGCGAAGCATTTAATGTTTATTATTCATGAAACACGCCCTATCAATGTTTAAACACATAAGTCTTGCTACTACATCTATACTATACGAAGCACTTTTGAACATAATATGGTTAATAATACAGTATAAAAAGCTGGCATGCATCGACCTTAATTTGAATAAACCTCCTATTTTCTCCTAAAAGGAAATCTGAATAAACATAAACGAAAGTGGTACTTCAATCAAGGCTGAATACACTGTAGGATGCTCCATTAATAAAATAAAACAACCAACGCGAGATGAAAGCAACCCCTACACCGTGATTATGTCTACAAACCCGATACTCGTTAAATTCTGCAGATATCAATGTACCAACAGAAGCGTATTAAACAGATTTAAAAATTCGAAAGTACCGGGCACGAAACCCATCGAATTAAAACCTGTCGTAAAACGAGGAGGTTCGTTTGAAGTCATATGAAGTTTCACATTCGCAATTTCCTCGTTGCTCGATGTACGTCCGAATGAAAGTAACGTATCCGTTCTCCGACAAATTGAATTTAATTTAAAAAGAAGAGGAATCCATTGTTCTTTCATAAACATCTTGTTACGCTGTGAAAATCTCTGTCTTTGAATACGTATCGACGCTTCCGTTCTCACGTAGGGACCATCTGGTGTCATCCGCGTATTTCTCGCTCCCACGACGACACTAATTGGATGATTCAATACCGCGGAAACGTGATCGGAAATGCGATCGTACAGGCACCACGATTCGTTACATGCAATTTTTCTACGCGGGTAGTCCCCCATCCCGCTCGTCTACCAGATAAAAGGGGAAAGAGATACAGAGATCGATCGGACACGTGCGGTGGCGCGTATCAATGACGTTCCATTAATGACTTCAAAGTGCATCCATAAGTCATTTCATCCTTTCTCCCCTGGCTGTTGGTACTGCGAGCTCACCCTCTGGGGTCCCTTGCACAATGTGTGCAATATTAACAGCGATGATATACATTACGAACATTTTTGTAACTTATTAGAAACGTGTAAAATAATAATTAACACGTGACAACATTATTTAGATGAAAATTTAAATTATCACTTTTTCCTTCCTATCTGCGTCAGTTTTTGGAAATTCGACTAAAACGCCCTCCACACGGTGCATCGAAGATAACATTCACCCCTCGAACACGAATATCAGCCATTAAGAGAGTACGCGTTTATAATAAATTTTCCAGTGGCCTATTTGTATGCAAATTTCGATAAAGATCGGCGCGTTACGGTCGGCCGATGTTCCCCCGGCAGTCCCCATCGGTGCGTTTAACAGTTTAAAAAATGCTTTCCTTGAAAATGTACGGCACTCCGTGTTTCAATTGGCGTGTTTCTAGAAGATGGATATGCTGAAGGTGTAGGGAAGAAGTCGGTAAGAAATGCAGGTCGGATTCAGAAACCCGAGGGAAGATCAAAAAGTGGAGGATGGTGGAAAAATGGGGTGAAGAAGGGAAGGGAGAGTTTGAACGGAATTAATACACTTTTCTGGTGCCACGCTGGCGTCACCCATGAATATGTAAACCCGTTTTGCGAGGAAAGACGTCTCGTGGAGGCGGCACGTCATTTCACGGTACGTTACGGTCTCCAGATAATCCCTTCATACGTATCGTCTGATAATCGTTACCCGTGCTTCCGATCCGAGTTTTTTCATTGCTCTGCTTGCGTGTTCGGATGATTAATGCTTGAAGTTCACGATTGGAAACCGCTTTGTATATTACAAATGATGGGTTTCGGGGAATTATGCATTTCTCGCGTGAAATCTCAACGTGCGATCTAGAATTTCTTCAAACTCGGATTTTAGCCTTGTCTATCCTACAATTTGACAAAAATAAGATCCAAGAAACATATTGTTTTTTGAACAACTTCTCGACGTAATATCAGCGCGAGTAGAAACGTAGTAGTAAAGGCAAACCATTAGGACGACATTAATAAATTCTAACAAAATGCATAGTTAGATTTAATTTTAACTTGAAATAAATATTCTGTGTGATTTTAATTATCGCTATCGATCTCGTTATCGACGACCACATGTGTACATTGGCATTGCGTTAATTGTAACAATTTTTTTTGTTTTAGGTAAGTCATTATAAATCCTCTGTTGCGTGGCGCCAGGCGGAAAACTGAAAGGTAGTTATTTTCAATACTCTTAAGCCGAAGAAAGACAAAGAGCGAAGCAGATGTCGCGCGGTGGCTTCATGCCAATTTAGGGCGGTGCTTGCAATCAAATTACACGGAAACACTTTATCTTAATGACCACGTTTCTGCACAGCACGGCTTCCTACATTCATAGTTATTCCGCTTTCGTAAAGGCGTGTTTACCTTAACGTCTTTATTTTGTTATCGATAAGTAGGATACGCATGATTCACATGACAACCGTACAAAGACTTGTACCGTTCTAATTGAAGGTGAGGAGTCCTTATACACTTTTAACAGTCGTTCACGAATTTATTTTGGTGCTACACCTTCCGAAAAATGTACCGTATAAATTGTAAATAGAGAGCAACGTATATTTTTATTCAACATATACATCGATCAAAGTTATCTATATCCCTTTGAACATTCGTTTTGCCAGAAGAAACATTACCATCTCGATCTTTCCAAAGATACTAATCTCCCCAGAAAACCCTTCGGTACCCCGGGCTCCCGATTGAACATAGGAAACAAAGCGAAATCGTTACGCCCATCGATGTAATTCAGGCGCCATCGAAAATGCATAGGGGTTCTCGAAAACCATACCTCGCCGATCGAAAGAAAGAGAAGCAGAGGGGGGCTGGGAGGGGGTTTCGAACACGGCGAAGAGAAACAAAGAAGAGACACGTATTACCTAGGCGAGTGTGTACATGCAGCCCATAAACCCCTTTGCTTTATCCCAGCGCGGCCGAAGGTACACCGTGCAGTTCTGCGATCGTTAATTTCACTCGGGGAGAAATACCGAGGTCGTTTCTGCAAAAACCGTAGGCGATCCGGCTTCCACTGAGCGTTCCTGGAGCTTTCCGCTGGGGTCGAGCAAGGGAAAGAGCGAGAGGGCGCGAGAGGGAGAGGGCACCTACGTGCCCCGCCACGGAGAACGAAGAGAGAACCGTAGGCGGGTTTGGGGTCTCGACGGCTCTGCTAACTTATTTTACGTTGATCTCGCCTCTCCATTCGATTCGCCAGGTTACCATTGCCGCGGGAAAAAGCTTTTTTTCTATCTCCGGCACAGACGACGAAACTTTCCGTGCGCGGCGACTTTGTCCAGGAAAAATGTTACCTCGAAATCCGTGGCTGTACATCACCGTGGAATACGGCAGGGACGACGTCGCAATTACACTACACTTCAATGGGGCAAAGAGGGAGTGGGGGTGGGGACTTTGGGCTGTTTTTAATTCTGAAACGTCGGCGCGAAATCGCCGCCACGAATCCCCGCGGCACTGAACACGAGAAACGTGTGCGCGAAACTGCGTGCCCCGAACGCGACACGACACTACGTTCCCGGGGATTTTAGTTTAATTAAAAACACCGAAACGCTCATTATTTTCGTGTAATAGAATTATACTAAACATTTGGCGCACAACTGAATTCAAAAAGAGAACTTAGACGTTTGGGTTTTTATTGTATACGGATACCCTTCGCAATAACAAATAAAATACATAAAAACGATATAAAGTAAGTAGCAGTAAGCTGACTCTCGATTACGATTATATTGGGCACTCCTTATATGTACATACTAGTTACTTGATACAGTTGCTAGTCTATTGAAACGTCAGGAAAGTGTAAAATCCACCACGGCAAAAGGAAAAGAAATTTGTGAAAGAACAACATAGACCCTTTTCGTGCCCATCCGTCCGTACATCGATTTCTAAAGCCTAAAGCTGGCTAAAAACGATACGATAAATATTTCGTCAGTTTCGGTACAAAATGGCAGGCTGGCTCCTTTGATCAAAATCAAATTTGAGTATGTATGTATGTATTGAGTACAATATTGTGCAGCTTTTGAGGAATATACACTAATCGAACGTGCAAACCGGGCGCTGTTATAGTCAAAAATATCGATTGGACGATATGAAATTCCGAAATAGACGGTTGACCCAAAAAGGTGGTCGATGACATTTAGTTTCGTTTAATAAAGACGCAGAAGTCCCTTAAAAAATTGATTATAATTGGAGAATCGATACTGTTTCAAGTTATTGTTTAACCGCTGTAACAATATTTACACTTGCTACAAATCAATTTCGTCGAGGATTTTATATTCCATGCGCTTCGAAGATAGCGTAACGGAGAACACCTTGCGAAGACAAGGTTCTCATGAAAATTCAAGTGGTCGGACGAAACTCCTCTCGATCTTTTCGTTTAAAAATTGAAGTTCCGTTTCTTCGTGTCTCCGTTGGTCAGCCTCGTTTCTGGAAAGCAATTTGTTCCTCGTGGCACGTATGTGTACCACTTTCCTAAGAAATATTAGCAAACACATAGAGAGCTAAATTACGAGAGTACACGAAAATTGACTAACTTTTTCGTTTACGAAGAATTGATCTTTCAGTTGTACCCTGTGCAAATTTTTAGTCAATGTTCACGAAATTAATGGAGATACCTATTCCTTGACAACGAATCAATTGAGAAAGGGTAATTTTCCCAACCTTCTGAGGTGTATGCAACCTCTTAACCACGCGATGAATGCGATAGGTGCGACCTACGGGGCGACAATAACAAAGGAAGAAGCTTCGATCCATATAACCGCTTCGACGACGGAATGTTTCCATTTCGAATGGAGAAACAATTTTAATTTACCAACCGCTCGGCACCGTCTCTTGCACTCTCCATCCCTCTCGAACTTCCCTAGCCCTCTCTGTCCCGTTCAGCTGGGCTACCTCTCTTCCAGCCTCTCCTCTTCACTCAATCGTATACCGCGGGTGAATACCCATTCGTTGTAACGGCTTTGTTTCATTTAACAGACCGACCGTCGGCCATTCTCCCCTCAGGCTGCGCCATTCGTACCGGTAGTTCGTTTAAAGCCAGGCTTTATTACTGACTACTGGAAAAATTGATGTCCACACGCTAATGAATCCAATCTACACCGGAACCCCTTCAGCGCAATGCCGTTTCTATTCAAGTCAGTGGGAAAGTGAGCTATAATTCGCTCTGTCTGTATGCAAATCGAATATGTCAACGAGTACGAGCATTGGAAAAACGAGCGCGAGGCTGCTAGGAGGAACCGAGAGGCAAAAGGGTTGCAGGTGACCGTAAATGTATTTCCTTTTATTCCACGTCGGGAGATTTTTATCTATCGATAGATCACGGTAATGATTTTTATCTGCTGACTGTGGCGAATGTATAAAATTATATCTACTCCAACGATGCGATTTATGTAACATAGAGCGAATCAGCCTGATTTACAGTCAGTCTCATAAATATTCGTACCCTCTACGTCTATTAACGAAGTTTGCCTAAATTAAGTAACAGGTCCAATGTTTTCAAAGAAATGTTTCATTACACATATTGTACATGGATCAAATTTATACTCGTGTACATATAATGAAAAATTTATTTGAAAACATCCAACCTATTATTTAATTTAGACAAATTCTTTCAATAAACACAGAGCGTACGAATATTTATGGGACTAACTGTATGTGTATCTACTATTTCCGAGTTTCTTCTAATACGATTCAAATTAATCGGGTTACAGAAGCGTATTCGATATTCCATTAAAGTTGCACGTTTCGGACATTTTGTATAGTTCCGCGGTATTCGCGGCTTCTTCCAGTCGGCGATCAATCTTCCCCAGCGACATCGTGTATAATCGTCCCGTAGATATCTTTATTCGGAGTTGGGCGTGGTGTTTTTGTCCGTCGTTTGTTCCATTTCGTCGCGTCGTTGTTTCAGCAGCGTCGAGACATCGGCGGGGGAACGAACGAGGGAAGCGGGACACAATTATCAGAACGCGGGTGGTGTTAATGTCTCAACTGCATGAGGATTTTTGTCCCCGCTTTCGGAGGAACTACTTTGGCCGTTAGACAGTATCGTAAACAGGGCTCGTTACTGTCTGAAACGTAAAGCCCGGCGACGGGTTTGCCTCCAAACAACGGGAGTAATGAGAAACTTTTAATTAAAACCTCGCCGAGTCCGAAGCAATCGAGAAGCGGAACAATGAGAGAAGAAATACGTCGTTAATGGAATTCCTTCTTTTTTTTACGAGACCGCCTTTGTCTTTGATAAGGCTGCAACCCCTGGGTTGGGACGAGAGGAGCCGAGCCGTTCGAAAATTTCTTTGTAAGATTATCCGAACTTTTGAAAGATTAAATCGACCGTATTATTCGCGGAGTTAAACGGCCGATACTTGGTGTACTTTAAGGATTCCTTCGATTTCTTCTCTTTTTTTCTCCGTCCACGATATGGACAATATCTTTCCTACGAGCAGCGATTAGGAGGGAATTATTCGAACGACGGGACACTCCACGGTACAGGGGAAAGATTCTGGCCGCTCAAGGCCACTTCCACGTGTACGAATCATGCCAAGCACGACCCACGCTTCTACGATTTCGCTACGTGCCTCGGCTGTTGATACCCTACATCGCGTGGGATGGAGGCGTAATTCGCGGTACAACCGAAAAGGAGATGATTTCTTACGAAAACATAAATCGAATAGCGCGGAATAGAATTCTCTCGTGCGTTGCCTTGTTTCGAGATACTTATAGAATTTGAATACTGACGAGGCACGGACTGGACTGTGTTTTGGTAACTTTGACTCTGTGTAATATGAGCCGTTCACTGCACAAATCGATTGACTCCACTTTTTGAAAAGTTTTAAATTTAACTGTTAAAGCACTTGGTATAGTCGTAACTTTTTATGTTTATAGTAACATTCCCGAATAATAAAGATTAACGCCATTAAACGACAAAACGTTTTTCACAGGCCATTTTGATCGTATTTCTCAACTTTTTGTTTTATGGAGTTAATCGATTCGTGCAATGAACGGCTCATGTATTACTCTGCATGAATAGTTTTAGACGAAATGAATCATTAATCCGCGCTTGACTATTTAATTCAAGATTCAATAGTCAGTAACCACCCTTATCGATGCCTGTCCTTTCAAAGGCACAGACGCATCGACTGAACTCGAAACACCGTTGAAGTCCCATCGGATTTGTTGTTCAACACCCGCAACCGCAGGCGCAGCTCGAAACCGCATTACACGCATGCACATTCCGTTGAGTTGCAAGAGAAGAATGGAGCGCGTTGGCGCGATCGATTAGACGCGGAGATCTGAACACGATAATGAAACGTCGTGCGTTTCCAACCGTCTTCTGAACGTTGAACTTTCTTCACTGGAGTCCAAACTATACCTTCAATGTCAAAGATTCGCAATCAGATTACCTACAAGCCGAAAATAAAAAATTACGGCAGGCTTTATTCGCTGTCCTCCCTTACCTTCATCGCATTCTCCCTCCACTTTTCAAGCTGTGTAACGAGACTAAGGTACTCATAGGGTCTGTTACTAGCAACCCATTTCATCGCCTCACAGCATTTTTCACTATATAACGGGACATGAATTTCGGTTGTTCGAAAATAAAAAGATTTTCAATCTTAAAACGAGTTCTTAACGAATATCAACGAGCCTTTAACGTACAACTACTATATTCGTTACCTAAAAAGGAATATCACACTTTAGTCCACGTTACTATATTGGATATTGCAGTGATTCGTCCCGTTTAGCTGGATTGTGCAGCCATCGACCGCGAAACTGCGATTGTCGAGCAGTTGACCAGGCCCGGCAGGATGTGGCGACGGTATTCGCGAGCGATCGGCATCAAAAAGCGTTGCAGCGGGGAACGGTTCGATTTTGTGCGTGCAAACATTTCTCTAATGCACCCTCCTAACTTGGCCCCCGCCGTTTCTCTGCCTCGCTCGGTTCCCCGTCTCTTTGTTCCGCCCACGCAAATACGCGCGCGGACACGTCCCCGACGCGTTGGAACGGGAAACCTAGTCGAGCGGAGACGCATGTGTGCACGGGCCTGGCAGCGCCCACGAGAGAGCGGGCGTCAACCATCCAAAGTAATGAAGTGTAGCTTGTTATCGGGTCGCCAGATAATGTGAATATTTCATTTGACCAAAGTGCGCAGCGTGGCCGCAAAATTCACGGCCGCCCTTCGCCGCAGCACGAAACTCTATCCTGAAAATCGTATCAGTCCACCGAGCAAGAAAAAACAAATTAGCCCCAATAATGGCTCCCCCGTCTGTCCGCCCCTGGCAATTTCAATCTCGTCTCTTCCAGGGGACACGGGACAAATCGTTGATGACGCGTCGGGCCTATCCGATGCATTCATATCGTTTTGGGATATGTCCTTTTGGAAAATTATTTCATAGATTTTTCAACATTTCAGAGAAGCACAACACATGGGTACGAGTTACCGCAGTCTATTATAGATATTATAGATATTACAAAACAGAAAGAACCACTTTTCGAGTATAAAAATTCGTCTAAAATCCACATACTCCGGAGCCCCAATTTTAGAATCAGTTCGTTTTGCTCCTCCAGGAATCCTAATAACTCCAATTTGCCTCTTAAGTACCTTAGACCCGGGTTCTCGAGGTATCACATCCGATACAAGGGCGCGAAAAAGTGTTTTTGACGCCCGTGAACGTGTCGAAGCGGTGTTCCGTTATTTGGTATAATCTTCGAATTTGCATACCACACACGGGAAGTGCAGGGACCCGGCAATTTGGCATGCAAAACCTAATTTGTACCTTGAATGTGAACACGTGAGATTAGTCGCGGCCGCACGAATCTTATGAGTAGATTTCTTCGGGACTCGGTGGAAGCATGTCGTCGCTCCGCGGATAAATTCTCAACCTGCTAGGAAATGGCGAGCATTTGCCAGAGGGCACAAATCAGGGATGTCCAATAAGGTCGTTGTGAGGCGTAAGCCTGAGCGATGGTCTGAGCATTGCTGAATATAGAGGTTCTGCCTATCAAGCAGCCTTTGTTATGTAAACAGGAACGTGTTGCAGTGTGCACTGCAAAGAAAGATAATTCGTTGGGACGTTTTCGAAAAGATATTTTCGTGTTACAGAACGAATAAGAACAAGATGAAATGAAATTTTTACATGGAAAGTATCTTGAAATGAGAGAAAATACATTGGTACAAGAGATGAACTTCTTTATTATTGCACGAGTAATATCTTTCGATAGGAATTGTGTATATACAGTGAAAAATTTGTATATCACGTATATTCAAATTATTAGCTTGGATATATTTTATTAACAGGAAATCAATTTTTTAAATTTGTTCACATTTTGATACACAAAAGTGATTAAACACTGTTAATGGTATCAATAGAAGGATCAATTTTTACTGTTAATCCTCGCTTTTATCGATCCAAAAAGCTACCTCAAATAAGTTTCAATTCATTAATACGAATTCGCCCAAATAAACAAAAATTTTCAATTCATTTAAATTCATAATTATTAAACATTTTGTAACGAAAGCTTTCTGGTATAACGAGTAACCAGATACCAATGCCCTCATCGATATTTATGGCGATAACGACCTGTTACGTGAATCAATAAAAATGATATTTGTTTAACTTTATTTAACGATAGAGGTACGCAGTGGTCATACTTGAATATTTATAGAATGCTGAATTTAAACATGTCGGAGCAAAAAACAATTTGAAAGCGTTCATTGCCATCCGTCAAAGTGGTAAAATAATCGTGTATGCTGGATCAAAAAAGTGTATACCGTTACTTGAATCCTGTTAAACAGGTATGATGCATTGAAACGAAGTAAAATATAAAATTCTAAATTAGACATGAAATGTAAAAATATATACATAAAGTTCTCAGAACTATAACTACGCATATACAGAATAGAATAATTTCATGATTGTTTCCCATATCGCCTTGACCCACAATCGTGTCGTCTATTATTTCAATTTCCCCGCGAGGAGTAAAATTAAGCAACCGTCTCTGGTACTATACGCAACGCTGTTCGGTTCGATCGAAGTGATTTATGACTTTTACGTTACGCGTTACACAATACGCTTCCGTTCCTCGATAAAATCGAAGAATCGAGCGCGGAGTTAAAAGGGAAAATGGAGGAACGTGACGATCGGCGAGGATGCAAGTATATATAGAGCCGAATGGAGTGCGATTTCTGTTCAGGAAATTCGAAGAAAGACGTCGCCTGAATTTTTTACGAAACGCTCCGAACCTGATAAACTATAAATACGATTCGAAGGAGTATAAAATCGCTGCAATTCCACCATTGGGATTTTCGCGTCTTTTTTTCTCTCTCTCCATTGATCCCCCGCTGGACCCGCCGCTGACTCCAGGGTGTTATCGGAAGAAAAGGGTGGCAGAGCATGCTGGAGTCAATCCACTTATTGGAATGCCTCGCGTTTCGTTCTCGCTTCGGTATCACCTACACACGGCGTTCGAGCTTACCTCGGTTCGATTTGTACTGTCGTCGGGTGCCATTACCACGATATCGACTGAGACATCGACGAGGTGACCGTATGTTAAGACTGTGGAGGCTCCGTGGCCCGTTAACGCTGACTACCCTGCCATCCAATAACGGTTCAGTTTACCAGATCCTACACTGACGTGAAATAAAATTGCTTTCGTGGTTAACTATGGACGAGAGGCGTGGAAAGCTCGAACTTCGTTCCATCTTCTGATCCTACGAAACGAAGAGACCTTAGAATCTTGATTTAATTTATACTGAGAGTTCAGTGGATCTTCAAGAGATGTAAACTGTTCCTTACAGATTTTTTTGAATCTGTAGTCATCTCCATCTTGTGTTTTTTATTAGAGATTATTTAAATCAAATGAGGCTTCTACAAGACCCAAAATATACCACGCCAATTTTGTTCCGAGATCTGTGAGTGTCACAGTTCAACGTCATTTAGAATTTCAGCTTTCGAAGAGGTTAATTATCGCACTTAAGGATCCAACGTTTCCCGGCTAATAAATTCCCTAGATATTGGCCAGCGAAACTGATTAAACGGCGAACCGTTTGCAACGTACCAGCGTACAACGTTCTCGAGTGACTGACGTACGCTGGCCGGTGGCAGGCTCGCGCTAATCGTTTCAAAGTACATACTTCCCCGAGAATGTGAGGAAATTGGAGGCAGTCTACAAGGTACGCCATTGGCACTCCTGGCTTTCACTTTGCAAGAATTACGAGCTTAATACAGTCCACGACGAGTGCCGGCGTCGCTCGATCCACGGCGAATTAAAAAATGGAGGGGCCCTCGAAGCAGGGTGACGATAAAACGTAATGAAAGTAGTAAAAGCCAACGCTTCGGGGGGCGGTGAAGCTTTGGCTGATAGCATAACATCGAATGGAAGTCAAGGATGGGCGGAATAGATTGGCGCCCGGACCGAAGAGATTTTTGAGACGCGGCAATCTCGAGACTGGACCGAGAAACTCGAGCCCTCGGTTTCGGGCCCTCGTAGCCGACGATGTCGCCGCCATTTCTACTTCGTCCCGGCCATTTCGTCTTCGCGAACAAAGTAATAACCACTTTCCTCTGGCGAAGAAAGCTTTTTGGGACGAGCAATTCGGCTCCTCTCTCGTCAATGACGCCCAGGCTCGACGATCCTCTCCACCACCGAATTTTCGATGTTCGTCATCCGCGCTTAAAGGACAGTTGCCAAATCGCGTCACTTAAAACGTTTTGTTTTACGTCTCTCGCTTGGTATGAATTTTTAGGCAAAGTGACAGTGGAAATCTTAGGTTGATCTTTAAGACGTTCGTTGTTAATGGTACCCTTTACGACGGATTAAGACTAGAACTAACGAGGATAATGAATCTTTCTATATCTTATTCAACATACTCAAATTTTACGCAATTAACATGTAAGACGACTTAAGACTGTGAAAAGCAATACGAAGAGTGTGTAACACCTTGGCTCTCGTATAGCTCAATTACGGTCTCTAATAGACAGCGATATTTGATGCGTTTACCGTCATTAGATCCGTCTTCGATCCATCTAGGTACGGTTGACTGCTCCTCGCATGTCATATCAACCGACACAACTAAATTATGAAACGTCAATCATGCGGCAGTTGGACGAGAATGGGTAAAGGAAACGAAGGGATACGACCCATCCGGTTAATCGATATCTAGAGCAGACAGGATACGAGCAAATTCGCTCATGCTGGTAAAAATAAAGTTGAGATAGCTGTTCGCTTTTTTTTTAAGTTTAGATAAACCAAGCATTAGGAGTTTAACTTTATATCGAGATTAAATGTTTTGGATATCCTTTTTGAATCGCTTTCGGTAGTAATGATAAATAATAATTTTAAAAGAAGGATAAATTTAATGTATACAGGAGAAGTTAAACTACAAATAAGGTAAAATAAGAGGAATTAATGAACAATTCTTATCATTCTGAAATAAAAGCTTTGCCTGCTCCTGGCATCTGTTCTTATCACAGCAATCCCGAAATGGGTCGTTCAACGTAAACGTAGCTGTATTCGACTGCAAAACGGACGCGTTGCATTTGTTCCGCGTTAATAGATATGAAGATAGGAGACACGCTAATAGGTACGTGATAAATCACGCGCCGTTTAAAAGCACGTATCCCCAAGCTGTTCTCTCGCAACGCGAAGAAAGAAATCACAAAGTGGAAGGCTGGAAAGAAAGGGTTGAGATACGTATGACTGATTTACAAATGAAGAAATGCGAGTATGAAAATGACTCTGTCGGAGTTATTAACTTATACCGCAGGACGTGACGTATATTATAATGCAGATGGCAGTTAATTTTGCAATTTATGTGCCGCACCGGGTGATTTATGTTGCTCGCAATGGGGGACTGGTTTATTGAAATTTGTTGTTGTTACGTGATTCTTTACAGGTGACGTTTAGTGACGCGAGTATGCCTTTTTTATTAGACGGAATACAATGATACTAGAATCGTGTTTAACTTTTTAATTAAAAATTTTAAGTACTTGGGACATTAGTCATGCATGATATCCCTACATTATACTACCTCACCAACCTCGCAGACATCGTCAGAAGCACTCCATCTTCGTACTAATAAGAAATCACTCTCGGATCACCGGGACATGCCCTATCACGTGAACGGTCACCCTCCACGTGTAATTTCATCGCGTAGAGCCATGTTCAAGCATGCTTAATTCATTGGAATGGTAATGCATTCATTCAGAACCCCGATGCGTTGAAATAAGGTGCCAGAGGGAACGCGCAGCTAGCCTAGCGAGCACAGCGAGCAATTCATTGATAATTCTCGCCAGCCAACTTAACTAACAACCACCACTCGTGTCCAGGAATAGAACGATACGTGCGAGTGACGGTAGGTCAGGGGAACGGTTCAAGGGTCCAGCGGTTGGTAGAAGAAGAGTCGTTTGCAGGCGCTAGACGAAAGGGAGTGGAGCAAAAAGAAAGAATAAGGTAAAAAAGAACGAAGTAACAAAGCGACGGTTGGTGCATATATTCACGGTAAAAACTAGCGCGGTGGTTGGCGGATGCGCAGGAACTAGTAGGGGATCAGGGGACGATGGTAATCTTCCGGCTGATATTTTATGTGTGTCCTGCGAGCAAGATACTCTCTCGCAGTTACGCTCGCGAGATCCTCCATTCCCTATTTCGCTTCTCATTCATCTCTCCGCGCCTCCCTTTGGGTCGCATCCTTGCGGACTTCCCTCTTTGCAATTCTCCCCGACGATTCGCTGAACCTTGTCCCAATTACAAAATCACACGAGTGGAGCTGGAAGCGTTGCATTTGTCCGCGTTACATGCTCAGCTTGCATTGTTAAATTATCATACTCGGGCGGAAATTGGTTTACGCGGAGGTCGTTCTTGTTGGAGAAGATTGGAATAATTTAATTAACTGTGGGATGCCCTTTGGCCGAAAGACTTTCGCTTCATCGAAATTTCATCCAGTTTCTCGAATGTTCTTCTAACGTCACTCGGATTTGGGATTGGTTAATTAAAAACTTTAGGATCAATGAGATAAATGTTACTGTTCACGAAATTTTACACTTGAACAAAATTACACGATACCGTTTAGGTGACGCATTTATATTAATCCTTTTTCAGTATCGTGTAAAAACTTCATGAATCTATGAAAATTTTCTCTGGCACTCAAAGGGTTAAATACCCGCATAGTATGCCCTTTTCCTAGCGATCCATATACAGACATAGGCCATCGCTTAAACTACAATAAATAAATTAAAAAATTCTTCTCTAGCATACAACTGAATCACCAATCGATTACTCGAAGCCTGCCCATACCTCTCCACATCCTCGAGCCCCCAATCAAGTCACTTCGTCTTGTTTCTCGTATCCTTATCGTGTACGTAATAGCCTGCGCGAGGCAGCGGTTAAAAACAACATCGCCGAGCGGACAGAGACAGCGCGGTGGTCTAATTAATAAATCTGTCACAAGGCGATTCGTAACGATAAATCGATAACTCCAGTAGGTAGGCGGGGGGGGGGGGGGCGAGGGATGGGTGGCAATTACCGGGACGCTTCTACAAACATTACCAGCTAGCCGTGGGTAAGGTACGTGCCGTTACTTGTAACGACGCTCGGAGACCCATGGAGAACAGTCGGAAGGATATATCGCAGAATTCGATAATTGTCGGGGAACGCGTGGCCTGGGTGCTCGCGTGCGGGGGCCAACGGCAAACTTCACGGCTAATGAATTTATGACGAGAAGCACTCTCGTGGACCGCGGAGGGAATCAATAATGCGGTTAAATATTTCACGGAATTCGTGGAATGCGGCTGTGGTGTACGGTCACGTCGCACCCATCTGTCGCGATCGGGCCAACTTCAATCGTTAATGGGAACAAACGGGCACGCCGGCTGCTAGCTGTGCGAATGACGTAACGTGTTTATGCGAGGCCACGTTGACACCGCGACGTACGGGGACCGAGGGGGTAAGGGAGAGACACGGTGGTCCGGTACACGGGAAATTTACAAATTCCCCTTGAAAATCTGGCACTTCGATTCGCGGCCCGTGTCAAATCGAGCCTGATGTATGCGCAGATGCTGCCGCCTGTACCTGCAGTACGCGCCTACGTGCCCGCCGATTACCAGTCTTTCCCCGAACGCACGGATCGTATCCATCACGCGGATATCCAGGATTTTATACATTTTTCCGAGTCTCCTGGTCGTGATTCCGTATTCGACGGAGGGGAACATGCAACTCGTTGGGGAACCGATATAGTGGCGGAAAGGTGCATCGTGTAGGACGCTGGGTGTTATGTTAATTTGGCGGGGAATTTTTTTATGGGCGATAAAAGACTTGGGTGAATGGAGATCGAGTGGTCCCTTCGATATCCCAAATGTCGTAACCCTTTGCACTCGACGACAGTTTTGTTACAGAAAGCTAATATTCTAAGTCGCCCTTCGATTGCAAAAGGTTAATAACATTCAATCAGTTTCGTGAAAATCTAAGAAATCTTTAATAATGAAACCTATCCTACCAAGAATGAATTATCTATGTATTCTCTTCTTCCTTGAATACACGTGTACATTTTATCTCACTGATCAATTCTTTGCTTTGCGAACGTCTTCGTAAATAATGTAATCGGTTACATATTTTATGAAATTTCTGAATTTATCGTCTTCGTTTCCTGACTTTTCAGATGCTGTCACACGATATATTTCCGTCCGAACTCATGCATCTGGAATAATCGAATTATTTCCTCGCGTTATAATCTATTTTCTGTTTCCAGAGCGATACGAGGACAATGCCATTTCGTTATTTCAAAAATAAACATGTCTGTCAGAAAGGTTTTGGTTTAATTACGCAAGGGTTAGGTTCCTCGCATAAATTGTCAAGCCAGTATCACGCGCAAGACGATAAACAGTCGCCTTTCTCCATCAGTGACCACAAACGCCGAGAAGGGCGAAACACCGATGACCGTTCGGTTCATCAAGAAGCATCGAGTGCAACGGAAGTGTTTAACGATTGCGGTTATTTGCATATTCATGCTTCAACTTTCTACCCTCACGCTGCGCAACCTGCGTCGATAACATCGTGGCTTTTACGCCCTCCGGCTGTCTTGCTTTTTCGTCGTTAAAAGCACTTAACCCGCGCATCGACGGCAATCGCGGCCTTCCGTCTTCTTTCCTCCATTGAACGGGCTACTGAAACTGTTAAATATGCATGTGTAACTCCAAAAATACCTTTCTTTCGAATCAAACGTTGGATTACCTGGAATGCTTTCAGCTTAGCTCGGTGTTGCAATGCTTCACGTTCTGTTTCTTTGACACTGTATATGTACAATTAATCTAATTAATCTAATCGCGTTTACCACGCGATCCTAACGTATAAAAACTTATTAAAAAGTAATGCAACATGAACGTTGAACCTAGAAGAAAATGTTTACCACCGCGACATTCGTACGTTTCTTTTTCGCTCGGTTCCAGCAACGATCCCGAAGTCTGTAATTTGGCATCGGAGGTCTAAGGTATTAGAGAAACGTTGCGGGGGAGGTCAGCCGCAATTATTTAGGGACTTTATCGTAAGCTTTCTTCTTTTTCCGCTCGAGACGTGAAAAAGAAAGGAGCCCCGTGACTGAAACATGGGCCAGATAGGCGGGCACGTCGCGTGCCGACGTACACTGCAGGCTCGCCCCTGTTTGTCTATTTGCTATCCTCACGAAACTCCAAAGATTAACGACAAGAGGTGGCGCGAGACATAACCTATCCGCTCGTAAAAAGCTAATAAAACCCCTTTTTGCATTTGCTGGCAATATAAATTGACCTGTTCCGCTGCTCTCCGCGCTTGTGATTATGCTCGCCCTTGTTGCTTCCAAGCACGCACGGTTGTATCACCTACGCGGTTAGAGAAGGGCTTTGATAATTCAACGGAAGTATTCTTCGCTCTCGCAGGTTCCAGTTACCTCGACACTGTTAGTACAGCGGAGCAACCATTATTTTAACCTCTTCTATACGAACGCTACCCGTATGCTTTATTACCAGACGGTTCTATTATTAAACGCTTATCCTTGGGAGGATATCATCTTACTTATTAAGGCATTCTTTTGTGAGGGATCAAGTTAATTTTCAGTAATTTCTATTAGAAATGACTGATGATTCACAATGATATTGTATCTATAGAAATAATTTAAAAAATTGGTGAAATTATTATTTGGAGATTTCGGAGATATACACATCCCATGCATGTGTCGCTGAACTTAAAGTGGTAATTTGAAAGACAACCACGCGAAAGGTGAGGCCGTGCCATCCACCTGTTCACCACCTGCGAAATGTAAAAAGTTTATCCGAATGGTAACAATGCATTCGCGTTACGTGCGAATAGTACAGCGTTAAGTTCAACGACTATCGAGTGCCGCGCCGTGACACTGAAGCAACGATAATTGCAACGGCGTGACGGCGTCGTTTCGTTTTATTGCCAGGCTCAGTAACGGTTTATTGAGGATTTACGCGGGGCAATATATCTCTTTGCTGATCCCTCCGTTCGTGTTTCTTTGGCCCCGCAGGTTTTTCGGCCGAGAGACATTTATTAAGGGTTATCGCGCCGTCACCGTAAAACGAGGACGAGTATTGACAATCGGACGAAGTTCAAAAGTAATCTCCAATAATCCCTTCTATCCGCCCCTTCTACAACTGTCTCCCTCTCCCAAATTGTGCACTAAAATCGTTCCGTGTTTACGGTCGGAGACGGCGCTATTAAAAGTCGACGTCTTAAAGTCAGTGTCACGGTGAATTCATAGTCAACTAAATATTATAAATTTGCAATCACTGCTTCATAAAATAAACAGCGATTCACCTACCTCACTTTTTAAAGAACGCGTAACAATCTCAAAGCCGACACTACTTCCCAAACGCGCTGCTAACGTTGAACCAATTTCCAACAGCCCCGGAAACGCGCAACGTTACGCCCGGATAAATCTTTCAGCGTTTAATTTGAATCGACAGTCCCCGAAACTTTTGACGTGCAACGTGCTTTAATTACGAAGTCCAGTAATCGGCTTCGGGAAATAATTTAACACGGAAACAAATTACCTTTTACATGTGCGTATCGCTTTACGCGACGTAATTAAAACATAGAGGACGAAACGTTGTCCCACCGATATTCGATAACCGGCAAGAAATTGTTGCAGTAGAGAGAAGCGATCGCTTTAAAGAGCGCCGGTGTCGCTTTGAGTCGCGTAATTAATCACACGTGTTGCTCAATTTTACTGTTACTTCCCTTAACGGCTTGTAATCGCCTTTTTTAAATTTCACGGCATTAATTATTTTAAATTGAACCCGAAAATTTCACGCGCGAAAGTGGAAGCTTAACCGGCGCACCGTGAATTTACATTTCACGGCTGAAAACGTTACAAAGGAGCTCAACTGTCAAAGGGTTTTTTTTCTTTTTTCTTTTTTAAAGCGGTATTCACTTGCAAAAGTGTGTTCGAAAGCAAGGTTTCCAAGGGAGGGGTCACTAGAGTTTTTTTTCTCGCCCAGGTAACCGTACTGTTTAATATACGCGTAACGTCGTTATCCTCGTTAGCCGCGGTGGCATAACTGGGGAGTTTAGACAGGCGAACGACGAGCTCCCGTGCTACGTGTACGCGATGCATTATTTTCGAAAACAATGCGGCGTGAGCGGAAATACGATGATACGTACACCAGGGAACAGCGGGGTGAGGATGGACGGGAGGGTAGGGGAATGAATCGTACGAAATTCACGATCGTTGCCAGACACGCGTTAATCGCCTCTGTTCTCGTTCGACGAACATGCATTCAAGGTCATCGACGTGTTAGCAACACGTAGGACACGAACACGACCTCTACTTATATCTGGGATGCATGGTACATCGATGGAACAGGGACGATGGCGAGAATGGAGATTGTGTACGTAGCAGTCGAAGAAGAAAGATTTTTATATACATGGTGTTCGGTAACTGGTGGTACAAGCGAAAAGGGGATGATTCCAGATAAAATAATAAGTCGAAAATATAGAATAAGAATTTTTCATGTGAGGTTTTGTTTTTGAGAATTAAACGACAAAATTTGTTGGCCGAATAATAAATAATTTATTTCGGAGTAGGATTAGTTCTTTATCACAAAAAAGAATTGTTAGTAATTGAGTTTGAAGTACATGGGTCAAATATCTGTGAAAATAATCAGGTAAGCAACCAATTGTCTGACCAGGCACGGGCTTGTTTCGCTTCCCGACCTGACCTGTCGAATATAGCGCAGCCATAAAGTAAAATAGGACGGTGCCTGGTTAGACAAGTAGAATACTGCCCCATTGTGTGTTCAGTCTGAGTAGCGATTGTACGGATCCAAGAACTTGAATGGGCCTATTCAGTTGGAAATATGTTTCCAGGCTCTTAAAGAATTCCGATGTATATCGTGTGAAAGGTGAATTGTAATTTTCAATTCGAGATGGGAATAAAGTGTGTCGATAAGTGCAGTAGGTACGATATATGGTCAAACTGAAAAATTTGTTACAAAAACAAACCATCATTTTGCCATAAATACATTTCCTTTTCCAACATGGACAAAAATGGTCCCCTTTTCGACACTGTCCTTTGTCACGAAAATTCGAGCCATCACTGTCGCATCACTCGCGCGCTTCGGTAATCGTGTTAGATTCCAACACACGTCTGGCTTTCTCTCGGTATGCACATGCACGTTCAGGTGGCCACGCGCTCGCGAACTCGCCTAACCCTACACACACAGCCCGCAGTCGCTTGAAATATTGCTCGTCGCTCCGTGGAAGATGTACGATGTGTTATTGTTGAAAGCATCGAAGCGAAAATTTCAGTGTCTGGATATATCCACCGTTCTCCGCTCGATTCGCCCCTATAGATACACATCCCCCCCCGCTTCCGCCCGCGCGCGTCCCCGCGTTTCACGACATCCTCAAACCCCCATCGAGACCGGAAGGTGGGTATAAATGTAAATAGGATGTCTGCACGTCCGCGAAAGACGGCTTTGCGATGGTGTATCAAAGGGGTCCCTGTTTCACTCTGGTTCGCTCGCAATCTCCACTCCCGAGAATTCTTCTTTCTCTCGTCACGAACGCATTTTCTTCGGCTGTATCCCTTTCTTCCTTCGCCTGTCACCTGTCAGACGCAGACCGAACCTCGTTGTTACTCGATCAGACGCGCGCATCTGAAACACAGCCGCGAAATTTCGCGAGGTTTCACGAAATTATTCCGGAAACTGTATTAAACCCCTCGCGTTGGCGTTTCAATGGCGCCAGGCTTGCGAGTTTTCGTCGAAACGGGGATGGATTCCTCGTTTGACCAAGTTATTTCTATGCAAATGCTGCGCCACTGGAACGTTTTTGTTTCGCGTGTAGGTTAAAGGGACGTTTTGAAAATGATTTACTGGAAGAGAGGGGCGATAGGATTTTTTGGAGTGCTGATTGTTGGTGGAGAATGTTTTGCGGTGAAAGGCGTGTTTAAGGACAATGATGGTAAAACATGAAATATTCGTCATTTTTCGACGCACGTTTACTGGTATATTTTTCTAACTTTTCACCGCTGTTTTTGTTGCGGGCCACCTCGAATCGCGTCTGTTGACATTGTCGCATGAAAGAGCAATGAAACAATATGTAAAGTACAGAGGCGATAGGTACAGTTAACTGCCGGTTCCTTTATGAGGGGCGGTTGGGTTAAAATTTAAATGTTTTGTTGTGAAAAGCTATGGCGCGGGCAGGTGGAAAAAAGTGAAATATTAAAATATATAAAAAAACACACACACAAATGTAATTCTCTTCTATTACAGACCTATTGTGATTAAATAACTTGAATTAACATTGTACATACAGTCAGTTGTGGGACTGACTGTATCATCGTAAAAGTCCATCAAATAATCACCCTGAATGTTTTTTATTTCTACTCGTAAAATTCACATCTGCTTCAAACATTAACGTACGAATGTTTCGTAAACAAAAACTCGTTATAAAACGAGTGGCATTTATGCCCCATCGCGAAACTAGTTTCTCCTTCCCTCGCATTCCCACACCATTTTTCGAAATCTACGGTAATCAACATCGAATTCGCAGCGAAATTCAAAAACTAAGTGAATTCGAGGATATATTTGACGGTTCAGTGTCCACGATGAAAACGAATTTTCGACGAGTTTTCGGGGGCGCGCGATGGAAAACGTTGCAGAACACGCAATTTCGGCCCCGCCGTGTATAATTACGTGCATTCGTTGACACTTCCGGTCGCCCCCGCCGTTCGTTCGTTATCGCCCCCCGCGATCCAACGATGCGGCTGCGTTACATTTTAAACTACATTTCGATGCGCTGTCAGAGGGGTGGAGGGAATGGAAGTGGCGGCAGCCGAGATGATGGATTTAGCCAGAAACCGCCCCTGTTCGCCGTACTATTTCTCCAGTGGCTGTATCCTGTGACGGCTAAATCCATTTTGGTATTAGATTTCTTTGAATCCCTGTGTGCCTTTCATCGTGCCATTGATGGATTAAAAAAGGAGGAAGGCAGCCAAGGAGGAAGCGTGTCCAAGCGTGGATGGCAAGGAGACTGTTTGGACCGTAGCCATGTTGGGAGAAGGTCTCGAAGACTCGATACACAACGATGGCAGTTGATCCTCCGGGCCTGCGTCATCGCTTAGACGCGATTTGGTCTTGGTATAGTCAACAACCGTTGCTTCTATCTTGTATTTAACATTGAATTTACGTCGACTATTCGTTTAATTCTCCGAATGTAATGTTACTACGTTCTGCAAGTTTTATCGCGTTGACTACCTGACGAATTTCTGTTAGGTTGTAATATTATTTAGATTATTAAAGAATTATTTATTAAAATAATTCTGAATGAAAATACTAAGTACGAGCATGACCCAACGATTTGAACGACTCTTTTAACTGTTTTTACGAGAAAGCGTAACAAAGCCAAAAGGGAAGACGCGTCTCGTGTCAAGAGTTGATGGGAAGTTACGACGGTGCGCAGCGCAGAGCTGAAACGAAAATTGTGATGAGTGTAGTGTGAAATATTTACACGCAGAGGACAATCCATCAGCAGCATCTTCACCCCCGGCGCGTTCGCCATTGCTAGCCAACGCCGTTGCCGCCACCTCCTTGCTTTCCAGTCTGAGGCTCCGCGAACCCAACCTACTTCACGCCTCCGCAACCTTCACACCTCGCGAGGCAGAGTAGAGTGCTCTTCATTCCTTAGTCCTCGATGCTCTTTTCTCTAGTTTCACGACATAACGACTGACTGGCATCAACACGGTCGACGACGTTGATAACGGTGAACGACATTCTCTTATGGATAATGAAATCGTTCATTATCTCTAAGAAACCCTTTATGTTAATCAGTTGTTGTATTCCGAGATTTTGATTTGCAGTCACCTTTGTGATAGAGAATATAAAAGAATACTAGGAAACTTCTTAATAACATATAAAATTAATGTATAATATTTAAGTCACAGAGTAGGATGGAAATTAGTCGTCTCGAATATTTCATCGTACTTTTATCCGTCGAATCTAGCAGTACCATTGTTATGGTTGCGTTAGACGTCGCGCTCGTGCAACTAACGATAGAATAATTCGAATTTATATGTAAATTGAATTTAATGGCCGTACGCTATAGATAACTTCGCGGCAGCGCAGAGCAACGGTTCATCTCCTGCAGTGATTAACGATGCTTCGTGGTAGTAATTCGACATTAGTATCCGTGGTGAAGGATCGAATTCGCGTGTACCATTGTTGCACTCCGTATCGGGTATCATCCGTTGTAACTATTTTTAATTGGTGTCCGATTCGGATGTTCTCGATTATCGGTGCAAAAATTCACATAGGTAAACACCGACCATCCCTGGCATTATACTACGGCAAGCGATTAATTATTTCCCTGAAAATTAATTACCATCCGATGCGCTATCAATTCACCGATCTGGACAGGTGTGTTCCGCAATAATTGTTTAGAAAATTATTCAGGAATTCTGTTTGGAGAGGCAAGCAAACTCAAAGTAAACGTTTTCCACGCTATCAACCACAATTTTATGATTTTTCCATTTCGCTAGGTGTTCTGCAAACTTTCTGAACGATTTTCTGAATAATTACTTAAAACAGACGATCCAATAGAGAAGACGAGGATGAAACACGTTAATTAGGTGAGTTGTTCTCGCTACGGCATTCCGAACTTTACACGTGTTTATTACAACTTTCCCGTTACGTTATGAAAATTCATTGCAGACTTTGCAAGCTCCATACTTGTTATACAGTTTCAGACCGTAATTGTGGTCCTCTTTACTGAATAATATAATAATTTATAAACATATTTGAATAATCCAGTACGCGAGGAATACGAATTCGACACGATTACACATTTTTCAGTTCAGGCAAACGAAATTAATTATAATTAATCTTGCGTGTTGGAGAAATATCTATCTGGCAGTTGGAAAAATAAAAATAAATGGTTTCTTTAATCGTCGTCATAATTTATGGTTCGATTAATTAATAGGTCGTTGACGTTTGGAAAAACTACAAACAACATTTGTGATTAAGCATCCAGCTTGATAGGTTGTTCATACAGCCGCGATTCAACCGTTATTCCGTGGTACATAAGGTTCCAGTGCAAACAGACAGACCAGTGGAAGCACAGAGTAGGCAGGCCTGGTTAATTACTCACCCCCATCCAGTCAGCCTGGCAGGCTTCGGTATGTTCCATCCTCTGTTACCTCCAAGCATTTCCCATTCGAGCCCTGATGGATCACCTAGCCAGCCCACCACCCACAGAATAGCCAACAATGGGTTTTTGTTTCTTTTTATTGGGGGTAGGCGGATAGGAAACCGGTCGGAACAAAGTATTTGTCGCTATATAGCTGCTGGTTCCCCACCCTCTGTGACCTTCACGATTCGATTCGTCCCCTTGTTCTCTGACCATCAAGTTCTTTAACCTCCCCGATCGAAATAGCAGTACAACCGCAGAGAAAGAGAACTATGAATTCGCGAAGGGAGCCAACGCCGATAATGGCTCTCACGGAGGCCTTACACGAGTCCGATCCAGGAGGCGCAAACTCGTAACACACTGGCGCAAGACTGCTCCTCGAATTGTGTGATTCTCGACTTGACTCAATTCTAGGATAAGAACAACCGAGAAAAGTGACATTAACTAGTTGTTGGGAACCATAAGCGTTTCAGCGAACGGCGAGCACGCAAACTAGTGGCGCCACTAGTGGCTTTTCAGCACTGAGATGTTTCCAGCATTTTCTTTATCTATTTTTATTTTATCTATCTATTTTATATGAATACTTTACATTGCAACTACTAAGCTCGGTAATTTGATTCGTGTACCATAGACTTTTTTCTAAAATTACTAAACTATTGACGATTATTGACATTTCTTCATATTAATTATTTCGTTAGAGTCGGATTCGAGCGAATGCAAGTTATGCGAAAATTGTCGGGCATTATTCTGTGATGAGGGAGCAGGATGGATTCGAGAAACTTTCCGAAACTGTTCCCGCAGGAAATCAACATGGTAATGTGCTGCCTTAAGTAATGAGAATCTTAGTAAGGAAGGGTGCTTAAGGGGATAAAACTATAGATCCAGAAGGGATAAATGAACGACATGGATCCGAGGTGGACACCAACTAGACGCTATTAATCTCAGGTACGGTTAGCTTGGATACCTTGTGTTCACAGCGCAGCCAGGGGATTGCGGTCGCTTGGAATTTAAGTCGAAATCGTTCTTAGATAAAGGAGCTGATAAAAGGAATTTAAAGAAATGAACAGGAGGGAACACATATTAAAGGATAAAATATATATGTTGTAAGAGATACTTTTAATTAATAACTCTTTGGATGAGTTATTTGTCAGGATTTTTTATATACTTGAACAATACAATCATAACAATCATAAAGGGAGTTTTATAAGTCAAATTCAACAATACTTTAAACACTTTATTTTAAATACTTAATTCACATACATTTCTTGTAATCTAATTTCACAGAAAAATAGAATATGTATTCATAAGTTTGTATCGTGAAAGTCGTTCGTAATTAACGCTCCACCACCTCCAAAAAAATTGCAAGTTCCACGAAACAACGCGTTCGACGTTTCCCAAAATTCAGTCCGTCCCAGAGTCCAGGGGAGTAAACGGCTCAACTTCCCGGGATAATTCGACACGTTTAAGAAACTTAAAGTGGCAATAAGTACGAGGGAACGCGAATTTCAAGCGGGTCCCGTAGTCATTCACATGCAACGCTCGTCTCGGCAGAACCCTCGTCAGTCGATCCCAAGTTACGTTCGTGGCGGCAGTCGAAACGATTCAACCGGTTGACTCAGCCGCAAACTTATTGTCCGAGTCCTAATTGAATTTGTCCTCTTGGACCATGTCGCCGTGTTGCGGTAATGTTGGCAGCTCTAGACGGTAGTCTCCAAGGTACGCCAAGGGCTTCGCTTATAATAATGGGCGCGAAATTTGCATAATGGATACATATGCACGCTCAAAGAGGACTCCTCGACCTTAGTTCTCTTCTCTCTTGGCATTTGCTTCTCCCTTTACCCCCACCCCCCCACCCCACCCCCTTCCCCCTCCCCCCCATCTCTCTTTATCTCGCCAACGTCCTGTCTCCGTATTGTGGTCGAGAGTTAGAGAAAGACAGGGAATACGGACGGGGGTGGAGTTCTGCTGACTCCACGGAGTGCTTTAGTTGTTAGTTGTTACGTGTACGTGTCCCATGCAAAGTTATGCCCCATTGTACCAGCCTGCTAAGATCCAGGCTCCAACTAGTGGTAGAGCTGTAACTCTTGCAAAAGAGTACTGATTAACTTGCGAAAGTCACGAATGAACCCGCCCCCGTGTTGCGCAAGACGGATCTGTTCATGTACGTTTTGCTCGGTGTTCTTCTTTTCCAAGTTGCGTCGCTGTGCACTGTTGGGGGAAAAGGGAAGAGAGAGGCCACACCGTATTCTTTGCTGGGAGCTTTTTGCATCGCCTTGCATGCAACGGGATGCAAAGTTTCAGCCCTGCGCTGTATTTATAGCGCTCCATGCCTCTCGGCGTTGGGTTACCCTATCAATCTGCGCACACGCCACCCCTAGATATTGCTACTTTGTCAACGTCAATGTCGTATCGTTGACTTTCCCTTTTTGTTTCGGCAACCCTCTCGATTCGTAACTATGAACGATAGACGCGGCCCGTGTTGCGTTCCCCTGTAAACTATTTTCGACATTGTTTTGCGGAGAGTGTAATGCTCTGCATACGTCACTGGCTGACGTAACACGTTCCCCGCGGTAGCTTTTTCGGTAGATTTCAGTCTACGGTGGCATGGGTCAGCGTTAGGGCTGTGCCTGGGTACTCTGGTGCTCGGGGCAGTGTAGTATAACGCGAATATTTAGAATTTGTAGAACATAGTGGAAGGTATTTGAAAGGGAAATATAAAGAGTTTTAGGATGGGAAACGTCTTCCAAGTTGCGATGGTTGTGATCCATGAAGTGCCTGTAGGAGACTGGCATTACCTCGAGGAACTTCCTAAGTGGTGCCAAATGTGGACACCCTTGGTTGAGGGTTTGCAACACTAAAGACATGAACATAATTTGTCACGTAAGTGTCCAGACAGACAGATCGAACGTCCCTATGATTCTTGAGGCGTCACTGTTTAGGGTAGTGTGGGGTTAGGCTCGTTTCATTTCAGTGCTTGTTATTGCATATTATTACATGTTTGAAATATACAATCTTACCTTCAAAAAAGAAAGATACAGAACGTATGAATCATGTAATTGTAATTTCAAAATATAGTAATCACCGATTTCAAATTTTAAACAGAATCGTTCAATCTCACTTCAACCTCATAGAACGACGAACTTGGGTTTGGAAAAAGTAAAGTTTGGAAGGCTCGGTAAGAATTTCTGAATGAAATACTAAACCGCGTCGTATCAAGTTGACCCATTTAAATGTACGTCAGCAGGCGCGACAGTTTCATCTCGAGACGACGTTATCGACCCTCGACGACATCCTTCACGGTAAGAGAAGGTACACTTGCATGTATCACCGCGACTCAGACAAAGCTCTGCAATTAACTCTCCGAGCCCCATGCGCCCGCGGCGGTTAAGACGAACTATCGGAGGAGGAGTTGCCAGAGGAATGGCTCTTGTATCAAGTCGCACGTTCTCTGTGAGTAATTGCTGTTATTCCTAGACGATTCCCTCCCTTTTGGTACTACGTGACACACCCGGAGGGTCTCTCGCTGAATTGGTACTAATTCGTTTTCCCTGGCGTCAAGAATATTGCCATAGAAACACAGAACGGAAATGTATGGCGATTCCCCCGGTAAAAGGTATAAGAACACCTCAAGGTAAAGATACCGTTGACATAGGTATCTGAGTACACCTGATCTCGGAAATATTCGTTTCTGTATACCTTGGCAAGGCTCCAGCTGTTTTATAAGCCTCGATATAGGGTAATCGTGACGTCAACTCTGATTTGCGCATCAACGAGTGTAAAAATTGATGAGATCAACGATAGGGGTATACAAAAATGGAATCGATTCAATGTGAAACGAAGTTTAGAAGTATTACACCTAATGAACGTTCGAAAATGTAATCTACAAATTTTCTACGTGTTGATGTCCGACTGGAAATGACTTGTGTCTAGTTTAACTCCATTCTTTGGCAAACTGCTCCGTAACACGTCGATATATTTTAAGTAACTTTCACCTAACTTTACATCAATATAATTTCTTTTTTCTAGTAACATTCTCAAAGATCTTCTCGCTCAAGTATACCCTTCCCGATCCCGTTTTTCAAGTAAGACCTAAACCTCCAGGTCGAAACGTGTATGCCTTTAACATCCCCTGTTTTCCAAGATCACCCACTTTATACACTCCGAACTATGCCAAGCAACCCCTGCCACGTACACGTTCAAAAGCAAAACACGAGTTTACGCTGTGCGGAAGACCGTGGCATGAATTCTTCACTGTTCCATCATCCCGGCGTATTACCAGCTTACAATAGATCACGATAGCGCAACGTATTCCAACTGGTCTGAGCCACCCCTGAATGGCTCCTTTTCACACGTGTTCGGTAGAGACGCGCGGAGGATCGCGGTACCTGCGGATAGATAGGGATCCCGGGGCCGTGAAAGAAGAAGAAACGACGCGAGATGAAGGGAGGGCATGGAATTATAGAGATAGAATGTGGGAAAGTGACGGGGAAAGAGATGCAGGGATGTAGGGAGACCGTTGCCGAGCCTCGGTTCCCCGGCGTTGGTGCTTTCTGACGCAACATAATGTGACGGCCATTGTGCTGAAGTTAGCGGCGGTGGGTTATTCAGCGGCGGCATTTCCATGCAAAGCTTCCCGGATGAAGCCCAGACAGAGAAGAGTAGCCGCGGGTACCGCAGACCTCTCTGTATCCTGATCGCCCCCTAACTGCACTTCGCCGTTGGCCCTTCCTACCGTCGTTTCCACGGTCGAGCCTCTCTTCCTTCTTCCACTTCTCTCGACGTCAGACCTCGCCTCTCCCCGTAGTCTTCCTTGCCCGTTGCCCCACCCCAACCATCGACGATCTACATTCAACGTCATTGTGCAACCGGCTTATCCATGCCCACCCGTGCAATTCTCACATCCTGATAACGAACGGTTGTGAAACGCTCCCTTTCGTGCACCTCGGCCTTATTCCTCCCTTTGAGCCCTGCCTCTTACAGGACTGAAGAGAACTCGGGTTAACGGGGAACTGGGTATCGCCCCGTCCGACCACGTCAACCAACAGAACTCTTTCGCTGAAATCCCACTGGGGGCGTAACGATACGCGAGGAAATTTTTACCAATGATTTTACGAAGCTACGCGGAATGTATGCATGTGCACTAAGAGCATTCGCCCTAAACGATAGTGTCGGTAATTTTTAAATGTCGTGTCCTCAATTGTGAACGCCATGTTTGAAAGGGTTAACTCAGACCCTTTGAAATTCCATCTGTTCACGTTAACGCCTTTACATATTTTTTTCCCCTGCAATCGTCTAGCGAACCATTCGAAAACATATCGTTTTACCGCCTCCTCTCTCGCCATTTTCATCGCGGTTTTTCTTTGTCCTGTTCCTTCCGGTTTGCTCGTTTTCGAATCCCGCAACCGATTTTGTGAGCGAACGCTCGTGGCTTCAATATTTAAATAGACCCCGATACAACGCAAGAAATAGCAAACTTTCGATGCGTGTATATTTTATTCATACGCGTTTCTGGTTGCTTGTACACGCATGAAAGATTTAAAGTATTCGCGGAATTTATGCGCGGCCGTTTCGGTCGAAAAAATACGATTTATAGCGGCGATGAAAATGCGACGATGAGAAATATATTTCACGGAGCGGTGAAGGTGATTTAATGAAACGCGTGGAAATGTTAACAGCCTGACTGGCGTGTAATTGAACCGAGAGCATGGGAATGCATGCCCATTGCCGCGGCTCTATTTCTTACTCGATGGTCGATGTGGACAGCAATTCCCCGTGAAATACGTCCTACTTTCCTAGAGTCAAGACCGTTAATGCAAACCACCGAACCGCCGAGGCTTTCCTTTCGTACAGCTTAATCACTTAAGTTCTTGTCTTTATCAGTGTTGTTCGCAAGAACTCTCGTAAACGACGAAAACTTCATTTTCCGCGCTGCCGGACCGTGAACGAGTTGTAACGTTTTGATGGAGAAACCATTGACATCTGGTCAGAAATAGGATACGATAGAAAGTTATGTAAGTTATCTCTTTCTAGGTAGCTCTTTCCATATTCACAGGTAAAGATGTTGCATGTGTGGGTGCAGCGTAAGAATTATTTTCTGATTTGCATGAGAATCAACAAGTGAAACGATTGTAGGCGATTCAAGTTTGTGGAATGCAAGAATTTAGCGATAGTGGAGAAAGAACATTCGCCACTGGCAGATACAGTCAATCTCATAAATATTCGTAACTTCCATGTCTATTAAAGGAATCTGTCAAAATTGAATGATAGGTTTGCTATTTTCAAATAAATATTTCATTATTAATAAACTCTAGAACAAGTTGGGTTTCTGTGCCAAATTTTTGCTGCATTCACTTGACAGTATAGTTTGTAGAATACCATCATCGAACTCCACAGGTTTCCCACCACGGGGTTCATCTTCGACTCTGCAGTTCCGTGATCGAAATTTTCAAACCAGCCCTAGCACTGAAATAAGTCACTATATTGCTTTCGCGTAGGGCTGGTGAAACGATAATAATACTTGTAATGAACAAGTTTTACTTATATTAAGAATGATAAAAAAATCGACTAACATCTAAGCTTCCAGTTTTGTTTCTTAATTGCACAGTCTTTATGAAAACATCATTTTTTACAAAAACGCCTACCGTTGCTCGCAAGGTTCGACCTTCTAACCCATCCGAGTACACTAAGCTCGAACGCGGACCGAGGATACTATCCTCGCGCGACTCCAGGTTCGAGGGAAACGGTCGAGGAATTTTGTTTCCGGTCCCAACGCGAACAAACGGCGCGGCCGATAAATTATAAAAGCCCGAAGACTTCGGAAACGATTTTTCACATATCTTCGCCTGTATCCCGAGGGCGGGACCGAGGAGAGGAAAAAGTGGAATAGGATTTTCCTTGGGGATACTCCAATATCGTGGGTGGAATACGTATATCCATAGCGCGCCCCTTTCAACTCTCGAATTTTATTAACGTATCGGCCGATGGCGGTACGGACGTTGCAGCAGGCGGCGAGGGGGAGGCGGGAGTAAAGGGACGCGAGTCGTAGGAGGGACAGGGCGGAGAGGGAATTGGAAGCCTCGCGCCGCATAATGTATAACATCATCTTTTACGATATCTCTTTCTGGGGCGCACCAGGGTATAGGTAATGCACGGTATTGTATTTTGCGATTGCATTTTCAGAGACGTCCGCCTGCGCTTTGAATATAAAGTGGCCCGAGCCGAGCCTGTTTCACGTGCGGCGCACCGTTGCTGCCGGCAGCCCTAGCAAAACGATAATACGGCACTCCTACCAGCTGTGCCAACCCAGTAACCGAACGTTATTATCGTACTCTCAGAGTCTATAGATGCTTTTAGCGAGTGCCGCGTTCAGAAAGCACTTTTGTTTCCCCGTGTTCCCGCGATACGCCGCCTCGAAGATAGTTTACCGACGACTTATAGCCTCGGGGATCAGAATGGCGCGATTTTTTTGTATGGGCATCCCACCAATCTTCCCTTGATAATAAGGGGAGAGTCAAGTAACTGGGGAGTAACACGGGACTATATGCTACGTGTTCTTTTCTGTTCATATAGTGGAACTCATATGGTTTGCATTCGAATCTTTAAGGGATTATATGAGCCCTTCGTTGCATAGATCGATTAAATCCATAGAACAAAGTCGAGAAATGCGATCAAAATGCTCTCCGAAATAAAGTATGTGTTATTCAATCTCTAAACAAATTTTGTCGTTTAATGGCGTTAATAAGTGCTTTTTACACTTAAGTTTAAATCCTCCGAAGAAGCCCTCGCTGCAGGCGTTAGTTTGAGCTCCCAGAGGGATCTTACTAAAGTCGTCCGATAATGCACGCGCGTGGCCGCGTCTCAGCCTATCGTCCACGAGCACGAGGCAAAATCGTTTCCCGGTATTCAACATCGCACAATCCGCGCACTCGGGATGGAACGTTGAAAGCGGCCAGTCAGGAGCGAGCTGGATGGAAGGAGTCAGAGTGGACATTGAAGGGGAAACGAGAATGTCGGGGGGGCGGAGCGCACGGGGGGTGGGAGTACTTCCGTGATAAATTAATCGTCGATTTCCGACGATTACAATTTGGTATGCTTCCAAATCGCTCGCACCCTTTTTGCGGCGGTGAATTTTAGCCGTGTGCATTTTTCATCCGGCGCGGTGCGCCCTCAGAAAGAGGATATCTATCTTCCCTAGAGGCTGCTCGGCCCTCCGTTTCTCGGGTATAACCCTCGCCCCGTCCTTCTTCTTGCCTCCCGGCCGCGGCGCGTTCGATCTCGCTTCTTCTTTCCTCCCGCGCCTAGGCTCTTGCCGAGCGAGACTGGCTCGCTTCCAAAAATATTATAAAATTCCCAATTACGTGGCATAGATTGGCGAGGTAAATTGCCCCTGGAGCACGGGTGGGTGGCGAGACGGTGGTTGCCTCCGCTACACCCCTGACTGCTTCGCTTCGCTCCGCTCCGATCCACTCCGCTCTGCCCGACGACCGAATCGAACGGGGAACCAGATCCTCCGCTTCTCTCCAATCGGTAATCCATTACCGTGACGCGATTGGGTAATTGCAGGTGAGGGGCCTATCTAGAGACGTGCCCACCAGTCTCTAACCTCTTCCTCTCTATTCTCGAACCACTCTCGCCCCCGCGTCGGGCTGGTGGGGGCAAGGGTGGTGCCCTCCGACCCTTTCCATTCCGGTCGATATTCCCTCTAATTAAACACTGGGGGCACAATGACAAACCTACCTTGTACCGGATCCTCGCCAACGTTGTCGACGATGCCAGCTTCCCTGGCTTCGGAGACCTGCAACCGCTCTGTTCGCCTCCAGGATCCAGTAATTCGGTTAATCCAAGGCGGTTGTTGCGTAACGCGACTTCGAATAAATCATTCGTCCCTTGGCTGCCGCTGTTGTTACCGCGATTCTGTTCTTCGGGCCGCTCCGGACGGGCCAGTGCGAGAATACTTGCACGGGTCTGTTTAATGCGTGGTTAATTTCTGGATGATTGTAGATATGTATATTACGATTCGAGTTGGTAAGATGTTTACAACCTGGGAACAGGTTTCCTTTGGGAACGATAATCCTCTTTCGCATTACGAATCTGAACTCGATATATACAAATTTGATTCCAAGATGACGGAACAAAATGTGAAAGCCTGCTAAATTTTGATGAAACTTCATTTTAAATAAAAATATCAATACTTCCATTTACAGTCACGTAAATTAAAACTTGCGATTAGTTTCAAACTTAAAAATCTCAATACTAAAGACAATGGAAATATTGTGAATGTGACAATTATCGTTTCACTGTTCTTGCTATGGCCTCGAATATTGCCCGGTATGATTCGAAAACGAAAAAGAAGTACTACATCGGCGAGTACCGCTGCACAATGCACAGACATTAAAAAGTGCTATCACCCGCAGCTCGACGTGACGCAAAAAATCACGCCCGGATAGAATCAGGCCAGATTCGTGTATAATTGACGTCACGCTCAGCGTAACTTTATCTACGTGTATGGCATTACGGCTGAATGATACAACGAGCCATTTGCATATTCCCACCCCCCGGCATTATCTATTCGCGGTTGCGCCATTTCGCGGACCAAGGCACTGAAATTGGGCGAGATCGTTATTCAGGAGCCGAGCTGACAGATATAAAGCGAGAAGCTGAGTGAACAACCAATCCATGGTCATCAGATCCCCTTGTAGAACGGAAATTCATTTATGGTTTTCAATTCAACCTTATTCGATATTGCGAATCCCTTTAGCAAGAAATACAAACGAAATTATGCATGCAGGATAATCCATTTATGTTGCATCTTGCATGTCTTTGTTATTTTGTAAAGTTTATTACCAAAATTTATTTGAATTTCCAATTCAATGTTATTCTATTTCAATTGTCATATTGTTTTCAATTGTCATAGGTACCTTGATATCTTCGTACATAGAATGAATAAGAGTATTGCACAATAAAATACAGAACTTAGTAAAATAAATTCAAGAGCATCCTACACCCTTGCTCCAACGCCTAAAATGATATCATCGAAGAATAGTTCCCCGTTACGACTTCAACGTCTCCTTGTACCAATTTTTCAAACCCACGGTTTGAAATAATTTACAATTTGTCCCAATTTCGAACAGTCATCTCGCATAATTGAACCTGTTCCATTAACCGCAATTCCACAGATTTTATTCGCGAGACGTTGCGTCCAAGACCAGTAACTCCGGTTAACGACCATGCCACGGTCGTTTTCTTCGATATTAACGTAGAAGCCTTGCTCTGGATGCTCGTAAAAAACGAAAGATATAAAAAAATATATTTACGAGGCTTACCAATCTCAGTCGTGCCGCTAAATAGATGTATAGTTGCCCCTGGTTGAAGCTTATCTGTTTTCTCTCTATCGCGCCTTTTCCTTTCTCGGGGTACATCTAACTCGATAACGGCGTCTCGCTTATAAAGAATTAAACCGACTGCTCCCACGCACGTGCCAAGTGGTGGCCCTGCTGTTCCAATCCCCACGAGGACACTATCTACCTTATCCCCTTGCTACGGTCCAGCTCCCTATCTTCCAAGATCCCTTCTAGGTACTCTGCTAGGGTAGTTAGCGAGGGGAACTCGAACACCAGTGGAAACAGAAAGAATAGTTCGACTTACATGATTCGATCACCGATGTTGGAGATACCTTTGCCAGATCGTTGGAGGCAAACAACCGTCACTCGATCGCCTTCGATGAGTCAGGAAACGTCGAACAGTAATCGGGTCATTCCACGCTTTTGAAGTTATAGCATTGTTTGGGGTAGCAATCTTTTAGTAACAACGCTGTATCTTCCATTTGCGGTATTTAAACATATTCTGGAGGATATTTCCAAGTTTTGGATGGTCATGATTTTTTTATTTGTTTAAAAGTGTTCGTTTTATAGTAGAGTAGTGTATGTTTTACAGTCAGTCTAGTAAGTACCCTTCATGTCGATAGAAGGAATTTCTCTAATTTAGATGATAGGTTTCATGTTTTCAAGTAAATAAATAATAAACATTTTTTATAAGCTGGAGAGAAATGTCGACTTTTGAAAATTAATATCGATAGCCATGATTATCTTTTTGAACTCGAGTTGTAATTATCCCCCTTCTTTCATTTTCATCTTTCTCCTACAGACCAATCCCAATAGATACCTTCTTATACCTCTTTGACGAGGTGTCACGATTGTTCGTCCAACCTGGAAAAAATTGCGTCGTCCAATAACTCGAGCCTCCGTAACGCTCTAACAGATATATCAGCTTGATGCTCGCCAAAAGGGCATCGCACACCTGGTGCATTCGCCGTAGCCGGCAAAACATAACCTTAGAAGTTGCCGGTAGGCAGCACAGGTCCCGAAGTTACACCGTTCGGAGACTCGTAAACACGTAGAACGCACCTGGGACCCGATGTCTTTATCGATAATGTGACACCTATATACGCGGTAACGTAACTCACGAATTTAAATTTTTAACTCGGCCACTCTCCTCGGTCTTCGTTCCTCGTTGCACGGCCTACCCCCTCCGTCGACGTCCATGGCGCGAGTGCGTTCACTCGCGCGTTTGCCAAATCACTAAACGCGAAACTCATTGAATAGCGTATCTATGAATCATCCGCTCGGTGGGCGATGAAATTAATTCTGGACGTTGATGAATTGCCGAACCCTTGGTTAATTCGGAATTTGTGATAAATATACGTCTGTAGTAAGCGATATTTAATTGTTTGTGTGTGAAATGTGACGTGTTTTTTTTTTAGTGGAATCCTTAGGGTACCATGCTTTTGTTACTTCGAAATTTATGAATAACCAAGTACAATGCAGACAGCGTTAATTTATTTTTGTTTACTCGTAGGTCTGTTATGAATAGTACGTCTGACCCATTACAAACCCGTACTACTTCGTAGACTGAATTCGCTTTTTATTCATAATACGCACGATTAAAAGCAATTTGAATGAATCCAAATTATAAGAATCAAATTGTCTCAGATTCGAGACGATTACAAACGCAAGGTACTATGAAAATACTGCTAATTTAGAGACTATAATCTATCATTGCTACAACAGAAAATGATTTAAAACGCGATACTTTACGCAGCAAGGTCCAGGTTTAAAACTTGGTATACTATAGCTTCAGTTATGAAATTGTAACATAAATTTGAATTCAGTGATAACATAAAAAAGACCAAATCCTCCATATTATCCAAACTCGACATAAAAATAAGCGCACCAAAGTGTAAAATCTCAATCAACTTCAGGATTTACTCTCTAAATCAGGGCAAAAATCCAGCTTCGAATTTCCGAGCTTGATTACATCATTCTCTTCGCACCCCTTTCCACGAGACCGAAGGTATCGCGTACTCTGATAACGCGTCCCCACACCTACGCGCTCGCAAAGAACCAAATTCACCCTCTCACGCACACACACGTGTGAAAGTTAGGAAGAAAGTGTTGGCGACATCGATTTCTCGTCTGGTCCCGCGATTCGAAGAATACGGACGGCATAAGCCGGACCGTGTCCAATGGAACCTCGTGCTCCCCGTAGCTAATCGTTATTTTGCGTGGACAGTGGCGGTGATCGATGCGGGGGAACGGCTCGAGAAGGGCGCGAGCGGGACGCGGAGAGTGGAATAAGGACGGCGCGCGGGACGCGACGGGGGTGTGTAAAATCAATGATGGCCTCTTGAAAATTTCACCAGTCAAAACGGTAGAAATAGTCAATTTTCCCTGGCTTTCTCTCGCCCGTCACTTTAAGGGAAGCGGATGCCACCGCGTCTCCTGGGCGTTCTCGAGAACTTATAAATATCCATAATACATCGACGCGGGATTTCCACCGGCGTTCCCAGCCGATGCTTGCAGTTTTCCTCTCCCTCTCCCTCTCTTACTCTCTCTTGCGTACCGTTGTGCACACTCCTCTCGTGCGGATTTTCCCGAGCGCGGGCGTGCACAGAGTCACGGATAGATTTCAAATATGCAGAGATTGTTCTTCGGAATGGAGTGCAGCTGCGACCCCGGGGGTGTCGCGAATCCTGGTAAAAACGGGATGAGAGCCGAATAAGAGAGTAAGCAGACAAGGGTATATCCGGTGATGTGTTGGAGAACGCGTGTAACAGTGTTTCGCGAAGCACCGCCGAGAGGACGACCCCACGGTACGCTAACGTATGCTCCCCCGAGACTTTCCCAGCTATAAGGAAATTCAATTTCTCGTAATCCGACTGCGAGGAACATTTCCGGCTTATCGCGATATCTATTTCGGTGCATCATCGACCGACGCCTTTAATTTCCCGGCTATTTACCAACCAGGGAAAATCTTTATGGACGATCGAGCGTCGCGATGTTCCTTCCCAGAGGCGCGCGCGCTGCTTGCCGATGTCGCGTGGGAAATTGAGTGGGCGAATTCGAGTAGGACGAAGTGAAATAAATGCTTTCGAGAGCGTGGAGTATATAAGTTTACTTTTAATAGTCAATCTGTAGATAGATTTCTGGTGTACTTTTGAATCAGTTTATGTGGACTGATGGTATAATATTCGTGCTTATTCATATATTAATAATAATAAAAGTGATATGTTGATACGTTGAAATCTAAGAATTTTCTGATACTTAATCAATTCAAATATACAATGTAAAAGCTTGTTGTGAGTATATAGATATTTAAATATATTTGTATGATACAAATACCAAGTTTAAAATTCTAGAATATATCTTTTAATTGCATAAGTTCAGATAATTTTTAAACTTCGTCATTCCGTATAACGCCGGAACAATAAAATAGAAAGCCACATAAATATGGATACGGTCTGCGTATTTTCAACATATTGTCACAACATGTAGCTACGTAACCTGCACCCTTATCAAAATCGCCACTATTATCTCATCTGAAAACTCACAAACGCGCACTTCTTTTCACGGATCGCATTCGATCTGGGCGCCGTTAGCCGGTGGGTGAGTGCTCTTCGGGAAATTGCGTTACAACCTCGAGCAGATTACGATTTCAGTCACGTGATTACAGGAACGTTTCTATGGTTCATTTCCCAGGAAATCGCGTTGAAGCGGCGTGGAGTAGCTCCGCTCCGTGATGGCATAGAAATAGCTCGCGCCAACGACCGCCGACCACGGGCCGACCGTTCGCTTTTCAACGGAAATTATCGGACCATAGTGAATGTAATCCGTGTTACTGTCCCCGAGAGGATGAGAATGGAATCGAGCACTTATCGAGGTTCGTGGCTGCTCCCACTGGCACGAGAAGATGGTGTCATCGCGGTCCTACCGACAACCATTCTTCCCCCGTGTGTACGCTCACGAGCGTGTGTTAGTGTGATCGAAAAGAGGGTGGGTAGAGGTCGGGGGTGGGGTAGAAAAATAGCAAGAGAAGGGTCAAGCAATGACGATCGCCAGGGGTGCTCCCGTCGCACTTTTCCGACTCATTTTCCCCGTCGATATCTCAGTCTCCTCTCGCGCTCGTAAACGTGAACGGCCCTTAGGCGTCGGCATGTCTGTCGTTACCGCGAGTAGAACGGGAAAGAGCATTAACGAGGGAAAAGAGGAGTTGCGAGGGGTGGTTTGGGTGAGGGAAAATCCGAGAAAACGGAAAGGAAGCGCCCGACTCTGAACGATGTTGTCGAGTCCGCGTGATCGATGTTTTACGAGTGAATTTAATGGCTGTCCCATATGATGAGTAACGCCAACCAATAGGAGGTTCGGGTTCTATCGACACGCGAATATGAGTACGTTTAACGTGTTGACTGTTTGATAGAAATGATCGCGGGCGAGTGTGGCCGGGGAACAATGTACGAATACTATATTAGATTGGCGATGGTGGGTTGTAGAATGTCGGAGTTGCTATAAAATCTTTTTTATTCAAAGTTCCTCGTTATAAAGTAAAAAATAGTAAGAAATTTCCCCTAAAACAGTGAAATAAATTATTTAAAATACTCCACATTTGTTACACGTTGAAACGCAGTCGACTCACACGCAGAAGTATGTTTATAAACGATGAAATTCGCGTAAGACTGAGTCAGCAATAAACTCGAAATAATAAACGGGTCGCCGAAAGAGGTCTGGTCCTTTGTTGCACACAGTTGCGGAGTCGCTGCCGTTTCTGCTTTTAGGAAATGAAGGAGGCGTATTCTTAATGAATTTTTCGACGCAGAAACGAGGTCGATTGGATTGTTCATTAAAATCTCTCGGTTTCGTAATGCGTGGTATTGTAATAAATTTTCATATTTCGAGAAAGCGTTGTAATTGCAGTGGACTGTCATTTTTGTTCATTAAATTCAGTCGAACGTTATAGTACATAACGTCAGAGACACGTTACAGTTTTCATTACTTTTTTAATAGTTTCTATTAAGCTTTTTGGGAATTATTTCTTTACAGATCAATTTCTGTATATCAGCTGCACCAAGCAGAGCATAGAAGAATTTATTCAATTTTCATAACTCTCTAGCTCTACTTTACTTCAACCCATGCCAAACAATTTCAACAAATCAATTTTTTCTCATCTCGATTTCCCCCCCCCCCCTCCATGAACCGTTTCATTCAGCCCTAGCAATCGCGAATAAAACGTCCCCGTAATTGAGACGCCGCGCATGCAAATAATGCGTCGCTATAGCTCGAACATCCGCGGTCCCGAGCAGTTCGTTACAGTTACAGACAGCCGTGTAATATTCCAAGTTTACCAGCTCGTGTTTATCCGCAAAGTTGTCTGACTGTGTACACAGGGACAACGCGTACAACAAGTATTATACGGATCGTCTATCTAGGATTAGGAACTACGCTCCTGGGCTCGCATTATTCGCTATTTTCGTACGGAGGCGCTCGTAATGTTTACACAGTTACGTTGACGGATTTCGTATAAGGGTAGCGCGACGGGTTGTAAAACGTTTGAAATGATTCGGAACTCCACTATCGCGACGAGGACCGATGAAACGTAATCTGCCCCATCGATCGACAGGGGTTGAACGCCGCGTGCTGCCCTCTGTGGACGACAACGGGTAATAGGAAGGGTGCTCGGTGGGATGTCCGTGGTGACCTTGAACCGTCGCTGGATATCCTATCCGACGTCATCGTTCGTCGACAAAGACGTTGACCTTCGAACTTTCACCCTGATAACGCTGAAACCGAAAAGCTTCGCTATGTTGCTGACGAATTCTTTTTTCTAGCGTACTCACCCTTGCTTCACGCTTGGTTCTTCCATTGTCTTTTAGTATCTTTTGAGTGTAAACTCTGGGTAAGTAAGTGGTACAGGTCGAGGGAAAAATCAGTAACAGACACTTGTAATTAATTGTTAATTTTAGAGAATAGAAAATTTCTTATACTTCATACTCGCCATTAGAAAAAATTAAAAATTTCCTGACAATAAGAATTTCAAAAGTTTTATAAATTTTTAAGTAAATTTTCCAAATTTTTTAAGCTTTTTAAAAATAAAGCTCGAAAGGTATTTATGTATCGAGTGTGTTCACGATTAACAATTAGAATGAATTTGTCTCAAAGGAATGTAGAATTTCGAGACTGATAAGCAGCGACTGATAACGGTTTCCAAGCTTTCCTGTCGGGTGGCGCCACGAGCTGCAAGCTCGAAGCTTCCATGGTTAATGTCAGAGATGCTGCCGCCTATCGGGGGTGAAACTGCAGCTCTCGCCAAATGTACTCCAGTTAACAGTGACCAATATTTCCGGTTACGTGAGGGATGTTACCCTCAGTCGAATGAATCACCACCTCGAGTCCTCAACAGGGTGTAAATGACACCATTCAACGCCCCAACCGGCTGAAGAATTTGCTGATTTCGAAGCAGATAGCGCAGGGAATAGATCTGCTGTAAGAAAATGCGATATTACCGCATTTTCTTACTAAAAATAGTTAGATGTCACTAGCTCCTCAAAAATGTAACAATTTCATAATTCTCAACAATTGTTCAAACCACAACATTAATTGTAAATGCTATTATAAACATTCCCTAATAGAAAACCTTTCCACTTTGTCACTTCGTACATTAATTTTCAATTGTTGCAAATCAAAGTTTCTTAAAACAATTTTTTACATTCGTACTGAAATTTTCCATGTATTTGGACTAAAGTTTCACGCCGAAAAACTGGTCTTCTGGACCAGTGAATCTTTTGCAATTACAAGAAGATCCGTTTCTCCCCGAGTTCCAGCTTCTTTATCCTTTTATTCGGCGCTCGTTCACTTCTCTCCGCTTCACGACGGGGAATGCAAATCGAACAGTGAATGGAGGCTGGGGTAGATCAACGCGACATAGTGCACCAAACGGAACGGATGGCAGAATTAAAGAGAGAAAGGGTTGTTGAACTTCTGCTCCCTACTTCTTCTTCGTTATCTGTTTTGGCCGGACGCGCAGTCTTTTTAATTACATGGCCACCTAATGAGTAAAATTCCTTCCTCAGCGCGGCAAGTCGCGAAGGCGCAAGGTGGTAGTTGAGTGATTAATTCGCCGTACCGAAGATGTAACCGTACCTACCAAAGTATATGAGGTAATTTGTTTTCTTAGCCTTCCTTTGGTGCAAAACTAGTGTACCTTGTAGACTGAATAAGTTACGTCGAACAACTTCGGTGCGTTTTTGGGTTATCGAAGTCTTTTACTGATACTCTTGTTCAAATTTCAGTCAAGTATTTCAAAACAACTCAATTTCATCCTGTACTACCTTTTCACGCGATTACTGGTCTGTCCACTACTGAACCCACCTCAAACTCGGGTCCAAAGTGGTCCAACTGCACATCCGCAGGGTTCATCGCCATCCAATTCGAATACTCTCGAGAATCATTCCTCGTGGTGTCAACGTATAAACGAATCAACGACCAGGCGAAGCGAATGTGGAAGGTATATCAGTTTCTACGAGCTGCGAAGAGATTCTCGGTACGAGGGTCCTGAAATGGACAAATAACCTACTCTTACCGCATCGCTCTTGTCCTTTTCCCCTTCTCCAACACGCCTTTTCCAACCAGCCAGTACCGCATCTCTGAGTAATTGCGATTTAACCGGACGCAAGTAGGGAGAGGACAACCGCAGACCGACGACGGCATTAAGTGCAGGAAAGAGTGAAATCGCAATTAATTACGTCCAGGTTCAGCCCTTCTCGGCGTCGCTGGTGTCCATCGAAAGGTTGGTCAGAAATGTTGAAAGGGCCTGGAGGCCAAGAGGGGAAGGAGGAGACAGAAAGTCCAATAGCTTAAATGCGCTTACGTGTTCGACCGAACGCGTTTCAAAGGATTCAAGGTTCCACGGATCGTGCCTTGCTCTTGTTTCTTCCCTTCTACGGCATTTCGTGCATTTTTTAGGACAACGCTGCGCAAAGTCTGTGCACGCGTAATTTCCGTAATTGGACGCTCCCGAGAAATCAACGAAGGACAGTTTCCATGATAAGATTACGTTTGTTTCTCCATTGGAACATTTTCTCGTTGTGCGTCGAAAAGCGTCTTTGTATAAATCTGAGTTGATTCAGGACGTCATAATGAATGTTTACTGGAGAATGTTTTGTATAAAGGGACTTGAAATATATTTATGTTGTTATTATGCAATTTACTCATGCAATATTAAGCAATCATGAACATTCTGGTTATCGCGACATCAATAGCGGCGACAAAATAATTTTGACAAAGTCGATTCGTCCTCACACATGCTTTCGTTGGAATTTTGCAATGTCATCAAGTAGCATACGTGTACTTCGTCAGCCGCGATACGACGCTCCGTACTTATCCAGGTGATCGCGGGAGCATTATTAAATCTCGTTGTTATTATGGAGATTTCGGAATAATCAAAGGAAAATATCCCGAAATGAGCGTGGCGTGGTGCAGTTACATTATCGAAATTCCCATCAAAATCCTATTAAAACTCTCCGGCAACTTGGAAATACCGAGACCTGTATTAATTCGTTTCGTGCGGCATTAAGGAAAAAGACGAGGCTCTCCGTTACACCCGCGGTTGTATCAAAATGCAAACGAGAGATATTCTCTGTTCTCCGAAGAGTTACTTTTATTCAAGAATCGAATCTGTTATTAAAGAATCGAATCGCGCGGAATGCAAAAATGCTTTCCAAGTTCCCACCATGGGGAAAGGGAGAGATAAAAGCGTGGGTCGCGCTTCTCATTAAGAAAACACGTTTTTCCACGGGAAAATCTGGTTGCGATTCGTTTCCAGCGACTCTTCTTCCGTTTGAATCGTCGATGATTAATCGACGCGGCCCGAAATCGTTTGAACAGCGATGATCGGTTGGTTTACTTTGAAGAGGCGTCGCATACATACCTATTAACGATGAATTCAGTGGTAGCAATTAAAGGGTTGAGAGGTCCGTGAGTGTGGTAACGTGATGTAATATAATTCGTAGGCACGGCGCCCTCTGCAGGACCTTCAAAGCATTCAGCGGGGCCAACTTCAATTCCATCTCAATCCGCTTACCTTCCCGCGTGAAACCGGTCCATTCGTATTCCAAAAGTAAAAGGGGATGAAGTATTGTCGAATGGAAAAGGCCACGAGGATCGTGTAATTGGTAGGCTTGCCTCATCGATCCTCCGCGGTAAAAGGACTGTTCCTGTCCACCATTACTATTATTTGTAGTACCGTTATTTTTATTGTTAAATAAACACTAGAAATATCTATCATTGATGCTGATAATATTTTTTAAACGGTAGGCAGGAGATTCATGTAGATTTATCAAGATCCTCTATCTAAAAAATGGAGGTCACTTTCAAATATCCAAAGTGATGGCCCCCTTCGTACCGTGTAATTTTATTTCAGCAAATATTTCCATGAAACATATATTTTCGAAGATATCTGAGGTACTAATAGTTACTGCCCCACCCTGATTATTTAATTCTGTATTCAAACAATTGTCACTATAAATTGTAACAGAATCAGAAACTCAACCTCTTTCTGCGTACATTTTTATTCACACCAATGAATGTTACTGGAACGTTGACTTTTATTCAACTCGCTGTGAAATCCTGTTCGCTGCGATGTCTGATTTCGCACAGTTTCATGTTTAATAACGAAATAACGTTAATGGAAGGTAATTTTTCTTCGCTTCTGCGTTTTTGCCGTAGCAAACATCCGTGTAAGATTATCTTTAAATGCCAGCTACTTCACCATTCCCTTTGGACTTCAAGATGGATGGTCTATATCGCGTGGAAGGTTTTCTGAGTAATTCCACGTGTCCACGGGAAGTCACGTTTCCTCGTATAAGAGATAATGTACACAGAACTTTATCGAGTCATGCACACGCCAATATTCTTCGAGTTTGTATGAAGTATAACTTTAAATATAACGTGGCAAATTGTGAAGATTTTTCTCTGTTTGCCATTTAATTTAAGTGTATTTGAGAATAGTTTACAAATAATTGTCTTATTTTTTATGATCTATTGTTATTCATACTTTATCTTAAATTGTAATATTTCTATTAATCGAGTCACAAAAATTTCTATCGTGTTATTAGTTATATAAATAGTGTTTCGATACTTCTCTACGTTATTCGCATCGTTTATAGTATAAATTTCACTCGAAACGTACGCGAAGAGCAAATATATTAAGAGCACATGTATTATTTAAAACATTAGAGAACCGATGATTCAAAGCAAGTCGAGTATGCAACCGATTCCTGACCATTTTCCCCGTTTTCCCCCTGCGTCCATTTTGCTCTCCAGCTCGCGTTTAACATTCAGCGCATGTGTGGCATATAGTATCGCAATTTATTTACGTACTTCACTTGTGAAGCTGCTCTTTGTGCGTCCAGTTGTGAAGTTGCTCTTTGATGCGAATCGCGGTTTGTCGAAAACGCTGTTATCGTATCTTTTCTCTTTCCACGCGAGCTTTCGTCACATTTCCCAGTTTCAACGGTGTTCTTCGACAACGCGACTTCGGAAAATTGCCACTCCTGAAATGAAAGCAAAACTCGCCCAGCGCTTGTGGTTTGCAAACATTTTCGCGTGATACGATTGGTATCGTCTACAATTCGCTTGTACTCTGAAACTATTTGAAAGTTTGATTGTCTATCTCTAACTATTTCCTGTAGTTCACTATCATGTATTTATGATACACATTTTTTTGGAGATATTTATTTTTGTTTGTGTTAAACCACGCTTCCTTTAAGATTAATTTTTAGCTCTTTTTCCAAAAGTTCTGCTAATGCAATAATAATTATTAAGTATCAGCCAATGTTCCACTCGATTTCTATAACGGATTCGAAATTATAATTGACAATTTCAGCGCCCGTCTCTCAGCCATTCAGCAGATGACACCTGTCCACTTGTTCGCAAACTATATTTGGTCCCAACCTATGGTAACTTCTCCTAGAGTTTCGTAATAAGATTATGCCAAAATTGCTAATTAGATTAAACGGTCTGCAAACTGGAACCTGCGTCGCTTAATGTATCTAGACGAAAATAGAGTTGAACGAATCGACGAACGAATTCTGAAAACCAGACTAATTTCATGCACCGATGTCATAGTAATTTCAGTTTCAGATTCCAACGTTCGACGATTAATTATCAAGGCACACCAAACACGGTAGAAGTAATTTGCGTTAACACACCCGAGCCTTACATAATTTAACAACAATTAATGCAAAGTCACGTCGTGCGGGCTACGTTTCTGCTGGATGACAAGGATGCCATTATCCGGAAACAACTGTCAACCTGTCGCTCGGGGGAGGCTTAAAATTAGCAATGGTTCTGTCCATTCCTCTGTTTAATCGATTTCCGCTACGCCTTTTCAAACAAAATTGCTAATTGAAGAGTGGAATATATCAGTTACGAGAAACTCTACTGTTGAACGAGAACTCTATTTATTTTTAAACTTTGCATTCTTAGCGAAGCGTTAGTTTCACGCACACACTGTTATTTTTGTAAACATATGTGACATTTCGAAACGCAAAGCTCGTCCTCGAGAGGGCCAAATAAATTCATGCGATCGCCGTAAGCCGTTAACATGGTAATTGAATGAATGGTAAATAATCCACGCAGAGGGAATATGATTGATACGACGTAATTAGTATTAATTCATCGTATTCTTAACGGAATTAATTAATCAAGAATTATCGAAGGTTTGTTTGTTCCTCTGCAATGTAATTGTTACTGTGTTTACGGACGCTAAAATCGACGTAATTTATACCGAGTGTTTGCGCAGTAAATATTGGTGTATTTCAAATTATATTTAACTCTTGTTCGTCATTCGCTGCAATTTGCTATTATTTAGGCGGAAAGCATTTTACTTAATGAGTAAATTTCGTTAGGTACAAATTGTAATTGGAGATACGTTTTTTCCGTCCGACTCGATACAATGTACGTTAAATATTTTGTTAGGTAATTTAATTATGTCCCATGTTGGATTGTAATATCAATTTGAAAATCAGGTAAATTTTGTGAAAAAAGCAAAGAAGATGAACTGAGCATTACAATGAAACGTATTACTTCGAATTTGTCCTCTGTTCGCGGACTTATTGATACAGATGATTGCAACTTACAACAAAATTGTTTATAGGATTACGACATTACGACATTGTCAACAACATTAATCAGTCGGCTGTTTTGTCCTCTTTTCAAAGGTGTCTCCGTCACGGCACAAAATACTGCCTTTTTTCCATGACGAGTATACTCGTCAATCACAGCTGACTGGTTAAATAAAAAACGTAAATAATAGACTTTCTTGATTAATTCTTAGCATTCCACTTCGTTGCCAATCGAGAGCCAATTAATATTATCCCACAAGACGATGGCTAGGTCGTATAATCGCAATAAATTGTTAACAGTATACGTTACAGCGTGTCCATGGCACGCAACGACGCGCACACCGCTGGCCAGATAGATGATCGATATATCCGTCGGTGTGTTATCGTTTCTGACGACTACTTCTCTACCTTGATCGTCCGTACACCCCCGATCTCCTACAACCACTGTTTCCTATCCTCCCTCCTTCGCGAGTCTCCTACTTTCCGCTTAATATCTCTCTCCCTCGCGCCGTTTTTCTTTCTCGCTCCTCTTCATCCCACCCCCTAGTTCTCCGTCTCTGTTTTTTCTTCCTGCCTCCCGTCTCTCTTTTTCGCTGTCACTCCTTCTACCTCGTTCCCTTTCTACCCGCCACCCTCCCCCCCCCCTCTCTCTCTCACTCCACGGCTTTGAGCGCCACCCTACGTTTCCATAGCGATAGGTAAATGGAATCCGTGGTGAAGCCGTTGCCATGGCGATTCGCTCCATAGCCTCACCTCGGCTCACCTTACCTCACCTCGTCGCTGCGCTTTCATCTCTCATCCCGCTTGCTCCTTCGACCTGATCAAAACGGGTCTGAAGACTCGTAGGCATCGTCTTCGCAGCCTGGTGTACGAACACACAGCTTGCTTTCGGCTTTTTATTCCCCTCCTCCTTTCTCGCCGTTCTCGCCTTCGTCTCCCACGCTTCTCTCCTCTTTCTTCTTCCACGACGTTTGGCTCCCCTCCTTCCTTCCTCCGTCTCGTCGTGCGATCCTGCGACCCAGCTGCTCCTTCTTCTCGCATTTTTTTTTTTTTTTGTTTACCCCCGCGACTCCTCTTTCTGCTCCTTCCTTCCCTTCTACTTCCAGACAGTTGGACGCCTTTCTAACGACGCGGCGTACTCACCCGGAAGAAACAACGGTAGAACTTTATTCTGCCGCCGCGACGCGACCGTCGTTCCTTCCAGCGTGCCCCTGGGAGGGAGATAAACAACGCCGATGTAAACGCGCCCGCTCCTTTTCACTTCTGCCTCACGTCGAACCTATTACGGCGCCGCCTCATGAAAGAGACATGAAGCGATCGTCCGCGGCGACGGGGCGGGAAAGGGCGGCTGAAAGCGTAGGGTCCCGTGTCACGTGTGTTGACACGAGTACGTTCAACGTGTCCCCCCCCCCCCCCCTCTTCCCCCACCCCCTCCGATAGATCGAGCTTTAACGATTCGTTAGATTAAACTAACGCTCGATAAATCATGCTCGCTGAAAGATTTCGGAAAGCCTGGGTTTTCGGAGGAAAAAAAAAACGGGACTTGATCCATTTCGCGACGATCATCCATTTATCTTTGTTTGGAGACAGATTGGCGTTTGCCAACGCGACCTACTTTTGAAATTTGATCTTTTTTCTAAACAGCCAATTTATGTTTTATTCATTTTTCGTACTTTTATATACGGAAGCTCATCGCTCATTTTTCTTCCAAGCTCGTGCAACGAACGATGCTTGTTTAAATCTCTTATTCTCTTAAAATTATTGCTGTGCCGTATCCTTCGCTTCAAAGTTCCCGAGAATAATCATAACCCCCGACGCCCCCGAACGACTCCAAAACAAGTTTCTCGGTGTCAGGTCGGCCGGCGTACTTGGCAAAACGCGTCGACACGGATGTTTTTCTCTTAAACGGTAATTAACCGTGCTTTTAATGAGGAAGCTCAGTGGTCCAGAAGTAACAATACAGGAAGTTAGCACTTGCAACAGCTGTTTATACGCGGACCGACGTCAAGAGCGGGAAAGGCGGAGACTCGAGCTGCATACCATCGCGCTGGTACAGTGCCTAGTTCGGTACGTAGCTGGTACATCATGTCGAAGTTAGACGGGAGGAATTAGTTGTGCGCAGCCCTCTAACGACATGACGTATACCGCAGCCAATTAGGAGTTTGAGTCGATAAATTACGCGTTTCTCGAGATACGATTATACGCCGGTGACAGCGTTAATTGCCAATTCCAGGTCGCGAATCCGCCATGCCGTATATCGTGTTGGGAAAGCAACGTAACGGAAATCTTCCGGCGAAACAACGCAACAACGATTTACCTCTCTCTCTCGACGGTGGCAAGAATCGAGACAGGATTGTTGATCAGTTTACTCTTTCGAAATAAGTAGCGTTGTCCCCTGGGAGTTTATATAGGATGCTTCAAAATGTATGAACTGTCACGTTAAGAATGATTAGAGGGGATAAATGTGAATTTTATTTGGTTTTAAAGTTGCAGAGTTTTTTTGGTGTATTAGCAATTCTTATTAGAAGATGATTTGATAGAGATCTCATGGAAACTTTGTTTTTAAAGTAGTTCAAATGACCACCATAAGTTCCAGTGATTACATTTCTTTTAATTGAGGAGGAAAGTACCAAACGAAGTATCTGTGAAGATCAATGAAACTACACTTCTTTGTTTGTCATTAAACTGTATGGAAACGTATCTACTTCGGAACGATGGATAGAAGAGGCTGCAGCAGTCATGTGCATAACTGTTGGATTACACGTGTCTGAATGTCTGAAATAGCAATCGGTGGCATGGAGAACAATACAGTAGACGAAACAAAGCGGATGTTTGCGTTAATTACTGATTCTATTCTTGCTTGTTCGAGTCTAATTTTAGGAGGACTGTTCTAGATTGTATTTTTGAAGAAAGCTGCATGTACTCTACTTGCATAAATTAGCAATAGGAATCTAAAGAAATCATCTGCAGAGGGTTACTAATTGAAGGAAGTAATTACGTATAAGTATTTGCACCTATTCTTCATAGTACAGATTTAGTTGCTCGTCGTGTAGCACCCTCCAAACAAACGTATGTTCGACGTTCTCTACTCTTGCAATCATTCGAGTGCTATCCCTATCATTTTGGACAATGCGATCGGGAAACCATTGTTTCAAATCTACGGACCAAACGATTCTGTTCTGAATCTACAAATCTCACGAACCTATTCTAAGTCTATAGATTCAATGGTTTTGTTCTGAATCTACGGATCAAATGGTTTATATTTCAAATAGAAATAACTACATGCGTTTTTAAAATCAGCCAGCAACCCGTAAGTTCGTATATCCTATCGAAAGATTTTTCATTTGGAAATTTTAATTAAAAAAAGTAACGTTCTATGCGTCTTTCTAGTATGATCGAACATTAACTGCATATGTCAACTGTTCTTGTGGTGTTTAAGTTAAAATTATCACCGAACTGTTTTAGAAAAATTAGACACCTAGTTTCTGCTTAATTATTATCTATTTTTCCTTAGTTTTACCTACTCCTAACAAGCTTGAACTAGAGGAAAAGATCGCCAATGGTCACTAGTACGATGTTCAGTAGAAACAGACGGTAATGGTCAGAGGCGCCACACGAGTCGTATTCAACAGCGCGCATGTTAGAAGAGATATCCAAATTAATTTGATCAAAAACAAAGCTTCAAAAACAAAACATTTTTGTCATCCATAATGCTTATTATTGTATAATAGAAAATACAGTAGATCCTGTTTGATGTGTGACATAAATTGGAAATGTAGCAACTACATCAATCAGTTTCATTGTGATAAACGATGTTTCTTTTAATGTAAATCAACCTTTAATATTAAATAACATAGTCACTGCTAACGTGAGAATAAAACCGAATCTATTAACATTCCTAATATTCTAAATATATCTTTCTATTTAATTGTTTCAGATATATCTGTATACAATTTCTATTTTAATTAATGAAATACTAATATTTGTCTGACAATTGTTTAAATAACAATCTCACATTATTTTTGTGCATCGAATCCATCACCTTCACACTATTATACCTTCTGTATAAAGCAAACAGACAATTCTAATTAGAAAAGATTTATTTCAAAAGCTTTGGAAATGCTTAAACGGTAACTATGGTTTCACTTGATGGCTAGACGGGTCCCATTCCTATTCGTAGTTATAATTTCGCTAACGCGAAGCCACCAGTCGCGCGAAAGTTCCCGAGGATGGCATACTTGCGGCTAATTTCCCCAAAAGACATGTTGCAAGTGCTCCGCACTCTGTATAATTTATAGGCGGTATTCACTTCAGTGGCGTGCGCCGTGCGCTCTCTATGTTGCCCCCAGCAACTTTACTCATTACCAATAATTTGATTTGGAACTCCATTAACCATTAAACGGTGCCTGAACGACAGAGTGGATACCCGTGCAATTTCATCGTCATTCGCTTGAATAGCTTAAACTTCTTTAATGGCCGTAGACCGGCACTATCGGTACCGTACGACGAGTAAGATCGATTTTATCGTTCTCAAAGCAATGCGAAAAATTTCGTGCTGGGTTCTCATCGACCTTTCATGGAGGTATTATCGTTTTTCAAATTGCTACGATCATTTGTCCCGTCTAAGTAACCGCTGTAAGTACCCTCGACGGAGAGTGGACGATTTTGCTTTCGAAAAGCTTCATTCACCATTGAGTGATTTTCGGTGTCCCTTTGACAATTACCACGCTCGAATAATTTTTCTCCACAAATATGGAGAGTAAATATTCCTTTCGTGCTCTTTACTTTCGTAATTGGAAAGTTATGATTTATAACCAATTTTAAAAACGGTTAAAAACGTTGCAAAAGATATACAAGCACATTCTAATAATAATGCATCTAATAACATTTAACACCATCAGTGATTCTGCTTTAATTATTTAAATTATCTAAGTGAAAAAAGTAGATCGATGCGGATTTTCCACGAGATTTTCCTTCATCTCGTGGACACAGGCGATACCAGTACTCGGAATGTAATTTAGTCCCTGAAATTAATTTCTAAACCAACAGAGTCGTTTAATGAACTTAAACAATTTAAATCGTTGGCCACGCATTACTGATGGCTACGTACATAGAACAGTTAATTGTAGTGTATAAATTCGCAGTTTCTTCTCGCTCCCACCTCCCCTCCCTCTTACCCTTTCTTATCCACCGGTAGTGCTGTAGTTGGACGAACTTGCCTCGTCTTCCACATTTTCCCCATTTTGCTACAATTCCCTTTAATTCTTGCACTGCCTAACCTTGCGAAGCATAAAGGAGCTTAACGCTCACAGACGCGTTTCACACGGTGCACGGTGTCGTTAATTAGAGAGTGGTAAAAACTGCGGCCGCAAAGATAATTTACCTTGGCAAACCTTAATGTAAGGGAAACAATGCGTAATAATGTCCACTACAATTGGAGAGTGCATTTTTCCGCAAACATAAGAGTTTAATGTAGCGGGGATAAACTGCTTTGAGAAAAAAATCGAGGGTTGGTCCGGTTGGAAATTCGAGGGTCTGAAAATGGAGGTCCTTAATGACAGTTCCTTTTTCTGTGGTCGGTATGAAGAAGACTTCTCGAGAAATATATTCAAATGTTTATTCATATGAATATTAATTGCTTATATTAACAAGAAAATAAATGAGCCTGAATCAAAGTATGACATTTCTTTGATATTTAAACAATTTGTATGATTGTCAATAATATTTGATTCTGTTTCTTCAGAAGTAATGATTATGATACAGTGTAGTAGCAGAAAGATGGAGATTTCTATGTTACGTTAGGGTGGAAGTTGGGAACATTCTAAGTGTTTATTATTATCGGTTATTTCTCCTATCCTCGAGCATACTAAGACGATTATAGGGTCCTGCACGTGTGGCGGATTCTGTCAAACTCGGAATGTACTCGTAAGCTGCTTAGCCTCATTATCGACGTAGAATTATAATTAATCCACCCTTTGCGTCTCCCAAGCGCTAGCCTGGCAGGTGTCACGTGATCCATTGTTCTAAGAAACTGCGAAATTAGATGTTGTAACACGAAAGGGGAATAGAAATCCTTGGAGTGGCAAATTTGGAACTGTGAGTAAGGGTACACGTACTTAATATACCCAGATGTAAGATTTATACTGCTATAGTGACTATAACAACAGTTTGATTGAATATGTACTTTGTTACCTAAGAATCCTGTTTCAATTGATTTCATTTTTCTGTTCCAGGTGAGTATTGTGCATGAATCTTACTGTAATAATCTACATACATTGGATGTGGGAGACTAGTATTTGATGGTAAGTATTGTACTGAATTTTTAGAAAGGATGTCCCCGATACAAAATAAACATAATTTTGTTATTTTTTATGGCAGCTAACAAAATTGATTTTATTATTTTTCATCAAAATGTAACCTCTAACCGAGGGTCGAAACGTTATACATTGAAACCTAGCTTTAAATTCGAATAATTCATCCCATTTTTCCACGAAATTTGAAATATCAAATAATCTTTGTCGGACACTCGAAACATGCTTAATCGCAACCAAACTCCATCTTCCAATTTTCTTCTTCTCGCTCAAGATAATTTAAATTTAACTCTAACCCAAGAGATCTCCGTTTGCCTAGTAACGAAAAAAGAGAGGAATAGAAAAAAAAACAAGAAAATTACAAAGTCGAAGCCGAAAGTTGGGAGATTAAGGCAGTTAATTTGAGACGTGGTGGGCTTCGAAGGATTTCCCTATTCGGGAATGCAGTCTCGGGGCACCGTAATCGTTAAATCGTGCTCGTCTGCCAAATTAATTAGTATAAATTAATGCGGACGTTCCGTCGTCCTGGGAGAAAATTGTTCGGGATCTAGATTGATTTCTTTAGCGAAATATAGGCGGTGCATATCGATGAAGGCGCCTCTCGCCGCTGGTTGATGCTTCTCAATGCAATCTCAATAACGAATTTATTTCATCGTCAATGACGGCACCGTTCGGGTATCGTGTGCCGGTAAAAGGAGGGATTATATAATTATTGTGTACTTTGCATAATCTTCGTGATGAACGTAATCTTTGTTACGAACACAACAACGTGGGAAATTTGCATAAAAGGCATTAAAGCGTTCCAACAGATGGTTCTACAGTAATCACGACGTAATCCTCACGGTTCGACGCATGCTGTACGCCAGTAATTGATTGATTTCGTTGATCCGCTTATATATGTACTGCCCTATGCAAATCGTCATAGCGAAACGGACATCAACCACGGATTTCTTGTTTCATTCCGAAACGAAGTTTTGGTAAGCTCCCGATTCTACTCGACGAGCTCGATGGACGCGAAATTGTCCAATTGTTCAATTTTAACTCTGCCCGGTTCGCAAAGCTGTTGCATCCTCGGGGCTGTGCATTACGTGGAATAAAATGATAACGGATTTTTGAACAAGAGGCGAAATTTATTTCATGTACTAACGATAATTCTTGTAACCTAGCTTTTTTAACAAATTCGTTGGAAATAAATGTATTTTACGTTGACGCCTAAGAAGCCGGTTTTTGCGTGTATATGTGTGGGGGTAGATGAAGCGAGCGAGTACTAAAAACACGTTTTTAGTTTCATGCTTTTATTTATAGTAGATAAATAGACAGGTGGGCAAACAGAAATTCTAAAAATATATATTTTTGCTTTAGTATCGGTACCATCGGTAAACAGGGTGCAAATACCGGCTAGTATTTATATTAATATATTTATTTATTTATATGTATAAATAATACCGATGTTAAACGTAATGATGATTATTAATTGCTGAAGGTACACACTGAATAATAATTATCACACACGGAATAAATATTGCTTGGAACAACGCGAAAGTTTCGTAATTGAAAAGTCTCCGTGCCGGTCGCATAAATGCTAACTTTCGTCGTTTTGAAAATTTAGAATTTAGAATTAAAATTTGCAAGTACATGCTAGGATCACGTGAAGTTCATCTGGCAACGCTGCGCGTGCAATAAGGGTCCCCCGTTATCTCTGGTTTCCCTGTAAAACAACCTAAAATCACAAACTTCGAGGCTCTAGCTGTTGCGAAACTTATAATGCCGTAATCTGAAACTGTCATTGTGTTACAAACCGTCATTATGTTACAAACTTCAACGTGTCCCGGACTTCGCTATTACACGACCAGGGACCTAACCTATAATACATATGCATACGAATTTGTGAAATATAAATCACTGATGCTGTCCCAGGAGCGTTTCCCAGAACAGCCCTTACTTATCAACATTTGCATGCAATTTGAATGGAAGTACTCTGATTATCAATGTAACAAACGATGTACTCGTAATTATTATTTTGATAAACGGATAATTCACAAAGATGCTTCAAGATGCGAATAGGAACTTTAAAAAGTTTTAATATTATCAAATTGCATTTTTTCTAATTGTATTTCTATTACTGCCTCTTCGAATCCACTTCTTGTTTAATTTTTATAGAGCACATTCTCGTATATCGAATGAGATTTAAACTAGTAGTCTAAATGTGTATTATTATATATTTATAGTATAATAATACACGTCTACAGTACTAATAATTATTACCACACGAATACACGAAATCTCCATCAGCACCCGTCAATTTAAATTCAAGCAAATCGAAATTGGTTCGCATCAAAAACAGAAATCTCTCCAGCAATACTTCAAAGCACGACCTCAGATCGCGGCGCAATTTCATGTTTTTAACGCGCGACGTGTAATTCTGCTACTTTGATAGTTTTCTCGGGGACACCTGGAATTCATTTTCTCTACTCCAGCCTCGCCCTTCGACGCCCTCCTTCGATCGACGCGGAGAAAAATAAAGGTGCCCTTTTTATGATCACGAAGGGATGACGCCAGCGGGATGGAAAGCCGGGAATCATCTTTTGAAATTGTCTGTACGTCAGCCCGGAGATCGTATCGATTACACGATGTCCGAATTATCTTGAGGGACAGAGATCCGGGGGTTGCGCAGGATTTGGATTGGGGTAGACATACCCCACGGCTAGCGTGTCACCACTTTAATTACATCCATCCTGCGCAGTGCCCACCCCGTTTACCCCACGTACCCCGTGGCTCTCATCAAACTGTTAGCGGGTTATTTTCCCATGTAACGTGGCCTCTCTGAAACATTCAGGTTCAGGTATTCGCATCCAGGCGTTATCACGTCCAGAGGCGGCGCTCGGCTCTCGTATCCCCGGCTTTTCCCATATTTTATCAATAACAAAATAAATAGAAGCCGGCTGGCAAACTGTTTTTAATACGAGTCTTGCAAACGTGCCGACCGGTTCCTGTTATTTCCATACCCGGGGAACTTAATTTGAAACGGACGGAAAATGTTCGCTAATATTTAACGTTCCGTTCGAATAAAATACGCTTGGGCAATAATATCATGCTCGAGCCGAAGATGAGCTGAATTGTGATCCAATATTGGGTATGAAATAACGAAATTGATGCATTGTGATTTAGGCATCATGTACTTTAGGATAAACAAAAATTTGCTTTTATTTAGATTGGAGGGTTTGTAGTAGAAAGCTTTGGAGTTGAATTTTCTTGAATATTTTGAAGAACAGGGAGTGTTTAATTGTTTTGACTAAAATATTTTAATTTGAGATAATGTTGTTATTTTTCATCTCGGTAATAGGAATCTTCATTTCTTTGGACTAGGAATTATTGTTTCATCAAATTTTAACTATTTTATTTATTTGCAGAAAATTATTATGTATATACGTATATGTTTTCCTTGACTTGCGTTTTGTATTAGGTTTTAATTGCTTTCCTATTAATTCAATCCATTACAAAATGACTCGGATTATTAGGATCTATCTTTTAATTTTTCTACTATAGTGTCTTCTTTGTTCTCTTTCATTTATTTTTGGAAGCACGTTGATTACCCGAAGAGTAACGTGGAAAATACGTTTTTAATGTTTAATAAGCAAGGTAGATCCTCGAGGATTAAATTCATCTTATCTCGACTATCATTATAAGCGGGAAGATAAGAGAATTCTTCGAAACGAAATTGGATGAATTGTTCATTTACTATTTATTCAATTAATGATGTTTCTGTTTCTTCATTGGAAAATATTCCACGAATACTTATAGGACTGTCTGTATAAACAATGTTGATTTTATTAAATATGTCTTCTTTGCAGCTGTGCGAATCAATAAATATATCGTACCAGTTACCATCAACAAAATACCCTATGAATTCTACCCCTCTCCCGTTCGTATTTCGCGCATATCAAAGACGGGTATCTTCGTCACGAGCATTGATTTTCAAATCACCGCCATAACGACCGAGTTTAATCACGGAGCCCCGACAAAACGAATATTCCCGGTTCGCTGAATGGCCTCTGACCGCTAGCCGGGGAATCCTCGATGAAACTACGCAGCGATCCACGCCGGTGTGCTCGATAACTAATAAAGTCTTCAATTACACGGAAATGTCCCAACAACAGTTGCTACGTAACGACGGGGAATAAATAGTGTGTAACGTAAAAAGGATCATCCCTTTCCACGCCCTCGCGTTCCCGTTCGGCCGCCTTTCATCGTCTCGTCGGGCCGGCAAATAATTTTAGTACTTCGTTACATTCGCGTACGATTGGCCGGTTTCGATATTAAATGCGCGCGAGCAAATAGTCGCAGGGCGGCCCACTCGCCTGCCTTCCTTCGGTGCAAACCCTCCACCCTCTCGTCCTCGGCCAGTGGCAACTCCACCACCCCTTTTCAGCCCTTCTGTCTGCTGGCTGCACGCTGCCCACCCTACCCCGGCCTGATCGTTTCCGACGGCTCGCGTATTCTTTTCTTTTCGAGCCACTTTCGTTTCCCGTATTAATTGGAGCCAACTCGAAAATTATATCCCGCCGCGTTGCTTTGCGCGCGCAAATATGCCGGCTGGAATTTAATATCGAGCGCCGGCGACCGTCTGCTCGCGCGCCAGGCGCGAAAATCCGAGCGCTTCTAGCGCTTTCACACTGTACAGAGAAGAGGGGGACTGAAGGGGGGCCTCGCGATCGGCATCACTGGGGGCATTGCAGTTAGTGGACAGGTTCGCTTTTCCCCGGGCTGGTGCTGTATTTTTTTCCTTTTTTTGGATTTTTGTGTATATATATATGTATATAATGTATATACGTGTATACGTGTGTGCGTGCTGAATGTTTTTCGCGTATTTTTCGAGCGGACGTCGGAGTGGACGAGCGCTATCGATCGCCCCCCATCCCCCCTTCTCGTGCGTCCCCGTTCCGCGTAAATAACGCGAATAACTCTGTCGATAATAAAGGCAGATTAAACGAGGACAGATCGCGCGCCAACACTAATTTCCTCATATTTTTTTTCCCATCGAATTATTGCCCCTCGTGAATTTCAATGCCAGCTACCCCCGGGCAAATGAAATACCATCGAAGACGGGGCTTGCAGTTAATCGTGGTCCTCATTAGTTTCTCGTGATTCCGTGTGCATAGTATTTTTTTTTTAGGTTTGAGTTTCGGAGAAATTAGATCGGTGGAAGTGGGGTTCGGAGTTGGTTCTTTGGGGATGTATAAGTTTCTGTGCGACGAATGAGAAATTTTGTTTGTATTTAGTAATACAGCAAGATTTATGTGATTTCATATAAAACATTGCCGAACAGTGATTTGTAGATTATTTAGGAGGAGGGTTCTCTAAAAGAAAAAACATCGGTTTGCTCCTACAACGTATAAGCAAACAATTTTCATCGTATTAATTGCAATTCAGTCAATAGTAAATTGTTTTTGTCGGTATTAATTGAATGTTTTTGATTTATTGAACGTGACAAAGTACTTGAAAAAAGTCTCGAATTAAGCGCTCGAATTTTTACTACATTACATATTGCAATTAATACGAATCAAATCAAAACAGTACAGAAATTAAAGTAACATGTTCTTTTTATTTTTATGAAGTATCATTTAATCACGTGGACATTTATTGAACGAAAAAGGTGAAGTATTCAAAGTGCTTTATGAAAAAGAAATTTCTACAATTGTCGAACCTTTATCACAAATAGTAAAACTTAAAAATTCCCTCTATAGATTCAAACCAACCTTGTGTGTATATATAAATATATGCATGTATAGGCTTATTCATATACATATTTATAATGAAAAATTCATTTGATAATATCAAAACTATTATTTAATTTAGTCAAGCTTCTTCAATAGACATCGGGGGTACGAATATTTATGGGATCGATTGTATATTACCGGCAAAGAAAAAATATTTCAACGCTGTTTTCACAAAAAGCGAACGACTTTTATTACAGAGACATTAAAGAGTCGTTCATCTCGTTACTGGCGTCACTCCGGGAGCAAATCGAAAAGCTTTCAAACCTCGTTCCGGTTACCTCGACCAAGCGTAAATGCAATCTCCTCGAAACGAACGAGAAGGTGGCCGATTCGGTCCATCGCACAGAACTTAGTTATGCATTCTCCCTTCGACGTATCTTTGCGCGAAGAGTTACGATACAAAGCTCGGAGAGAGGAGTACGTTGTTAGGAAAGTTTCCGCGCTAGTTAGCCAGCGTCTTTCACGCAACCCTTTTGCGCGACATAATTGAGTGTCACCTGGGCATAACAAATGGACCCGTGAGGGAGGCGGCGGAAAGAAGGGTAGGGAAAGACGGAGGCAGAGAGACGGCTACGAGCTTCGTTGTTGGAAACCCACCCTATGCCATCGCGCCGCGTGGGTCAAGTTACTTGTGACTCGGTCCTGATTAATGGACGTACTTGTTTAACATGCTGGAGCCAGGTCGCGCTTGTCCACTAAACACCGGTGTTAATGCCTGAACGAAAATGTCACCGAGTTCTGGCGACAGCCTCTTGCTGAACGTGCTCCCTGGCATGGTAATTCAGAATATCGGATAATAATTGAGGAAATCTCCAACCTTTGAAAGTATTCGCACACACACACATACACACAGAGAGAGAGAGAGAGCTTTGTACAATGGATTGCTGTGAGAATTACTAGGTAGCAGTACAACGAAGGGTGTTCGTCAAAGGATTTTAATCGTTGCTTGGTGGCCGTTTTTGGAAAGTTAGGACAATTTGAACTGGAATATAGTATTAGCAGTAGGAGAAAGCGTGTGTAACGTACAGGTAACATAAAGTCTTGCAGGAAGCATACTTTTAGTTTATACTAATCAAACTATCATTATTTAAACAAAGACCACACGGAAACCTAACAATCCGACTTCATTAGGCGCAAAAATGGGCTACGTATCCTGGGTTCAGTTCCCGAGGGAAGTTCAATATAATCGCTCCTTATTTGCTTTGCCGAACTTTGCCAGGATTCCACGAGGCATCCGCACACGAAAAATGTTAATAAGGCAAGTTTTAACGAGCCCATCGGTGTTCTACCGATCGAAGGCTGCTCCACGCAACGCACCCTTGGCCTTTTACCAGATTCTTGCCAAGTCGGGTTCTCTAACCGACTTGACAGACCCTTCTCTCTCCTCTTTGAATGGAATTTTATTCCAACTGGAAGAAGACGGCCCCGTAGTTGAGCCAAATATTTTCGTGTGCCCGATCTCCACGAACGTAACCGAGTGTAGTCATCGAAGTTTGGCGGAGACGGTAGCCGGGGTGTCGCGTTGACCGAGAAGTTTACCAAAATCTATTCCCAAGTTTGCACACCACAAGGAAAAGGAGGGAAGGGGGGAAGAATTAGTTAAACGTCGACGGGCAATGTCAACTTTGAAATCCGCGTCGCGAACCGTCGCCTCGGGTTAAAAAAACCTTCGATTTCCGAACGGATGGTCCACCACTTTTATTGGCTCCTCCCGCTAAGGGATGGATATTGCATTATCCGCTCAAACAAACCCCGAGTGGCTTCAGTCGGCTAGCTTAAAGGTGAGCCGACTCAGGGTTTCAGTCAAAGTCGATAATAGTCGCCGCTGAGGTGTGAGCGGTGTGCTAGATTAGGAAGGTGAAAAAGGTTGAACGCAGAAGGTGGGTGGGGGGGGTGGTTGGGGGTGGGGGTGAAACGTAGGGTGTGATAAAGTCCTTATACGGGCGACACCTGCCCCCTGTCCTCGTCCTCCTTCCACCGTCGCCTCCTGCGATTCACTCCTCACACTTCAACCTCCCCTTTAGTCCCTCTTCATCCTCCCTATTACAGGCACAATGTTAAAGGGACTCCGAACGAGATTGAATTTGCTAACGGAAAACGCGAGTGAGTGAAACGTATTTGCTTTTTATCCCTCACTCCATTGAGAAGTCCTGCCCTCTTCCTTCGTCCCCATTCCTCGACCCCTTTCCAGAACTTCGACTAGGTCTGCTACCTTCGTCTTGCCTCTGACGATCCTGCGCTTGGGTCTTTCCGCCCGATGCGACCGCCCTTCAGCCCGCTACCGAATCTCTGGATCGGTTCACCGTCCCTCTTCCTCTTCATACCACCTTCCTCTCGTCTCCTCTTCCTTTTTTGCGCCTCTCTTCGCACGTCCCGACACATTTGTTCGACGTTAAGAAAGTGACTCACCATCGAAATCCCGCGAAGCTGACGCGTCCTGGCACGTTCTTGGAAACTGATGGGAGGGAAGATTTTTCCGATGGCGTTTCCACTTCACCTCCGACCCCCCCCCCCCCTCCCTCGTTTCGAGAGGAACGAAACCCGCGGAATCTTTATCAGTTGGCAATCGCACGGCTTATTAAACCTTGTAAATTTAAATGGCCAGAGTCGATCGATATCGAATCAATTTGGAGCCTCGGAAAATATTTCAATTTTCTTCTCGTGGCGTGGAATTCCCGCCCGGCGGACGATAATGTCCGTTCGATTCAGGTGAAGCGATGATTTTTTCTTTCGTTGCAGGACAATTCCTGTGTACTCGAGATTTTTTGACAATTTTTAATTGTGAGTTGAGCAAAGTTTTACATTTGTAAAGTAATATGGTATCGTGTATGGTATAGTGTAGCACATGAGTCTTACGTTATCCATCGCCATAGTAGAGTAGCCATTCTCAGTATTTTTTAGAGTATCCATATTTTTATTTTCAGTAAAATCAACTTTCAGCACGTGAATTATTTTAGTTTACTGTAAAAGTGCCTCTACAACATTGTGCGAACCAATTCTTCGGAATACGATACAACGTTCTGCCGGAACAGTTAATTACTCTCCAGATCGGATCACTAGTGCTCGGCGAAATTAATTTATCGCAACGGTGCATTCGAAATACGTCAAAGCGCTACAGTACCGTTCTTAAAAATGTACAGTCGAACAAGACGTCGTTGCATCTCGCGCATGACTGGTTTCAAAGCAGCAAAGGTATTAGAATAAGCGAAACGGAAATTATTGTATAATTATGAATACTCTCTTCCGTAATAACTGGTACATAAAATTGTTAAGCAGAGAAATTATAGAATGAAAGAAACCAGCATTCGGAAACAGGGTAAACCAGAAAAATCAGCTAAATCAGAATCCTTGGAGATGAAGAATATTTTACTACAAATTAAGTGTTAATTCTAGTGGAAAATAATTTTGTACCCATTTTTTAACATAGTAGTAGTGCATCATTTACATTATCATATTCAATGTTTAATATTTGTAATAGAACAAAGCTGTCTGTAGAATATTAATTTCCAAGAATAAAATTATTTTACAAATGAATAGCAAGAAGCCAAGAGCAATAAGGAACACGACATTCCACTTCCTACAATTGCAAGTACTCATCTAACAGCGACTACAACATTTTAAAAATTGCCATGGCCAAAATCCTCCATTTGTTATCCTACCATATAGGTTCAATTAACTACAGAAAAACACAACATAAATAATTTCCATCCGTTGACGAGCCTTCTCTACCGCCTTACAATTCCATGTACTTCGATCCACGCTTCATGTACACACGTGTGCCTATATACACGTTTCTATACAACACATACACACGCTTACACATCCCGGTACGTACATATGTATTACACAGGTACATAGAGGCGTGTATATACGTATAGGGATGGTTAGGGCGAGCGGTAGGCTGCGCGCGCTGGGACCGCATGCGGCAGTCTCTCTCTCCGTGTTCTGATGCGTCAAGTGCACCCCTAGCTCTGATCCCCCCCTCCTCCCGCGCAACCACGTCCACACTTCCCGACGAGGAGCACCCTCGCCATTCCTTCACCTGGACTGTCTTCTCCCTCTTATCCCGCGATTCCCCCTTTAAACACTTCGCCCACCGGCGTCGCCAACAGGTCAATAGCGCAAGTAGGTCATGTCTGTGCTCGCCGACGCTGATGACGACACCAGAACGAATGCACTTTCACGCTCGGTGGTAGTGAACGAGGAGATCGAAACGGGGAAAGGAAGCGACCGTGGGGGGATCCATCGGGGGTGGGGATCGAAGACGCGTAGAGCCAGGAACGGAGAGCAAACACGAGTGTACAGCGACGAATGCTCCCCCTAAGGGTGTCTTATCAACCCAAGTGTTTCGGGAACCTACTCGATTATTGCGTTGTATCTAGCAACCGTGCGATCCGAAGGACGCTTCGTCAAAGGATATACCGCGTTGTTCGTCGCGAGAGATGAGGGAAACGACGCTCGGGAGTGTCGAGGGGAACAACAGGTAGACAGGATATTTACGCAGGAGAAAGTACCGCGGGAGAAGGTAAAAGTGGCAGGTAATAATCAATTTCCGGAGAGGCCTTCGCCCAGGTATGGTGCACGGCGGATGATATAAAGTAGGTCGAAATCGCGTCTGCTCGGTGTCGACCATGCTCCGCCCCAGACATGCACTCATTGGCGATGGCTTGCGTCGGCCTAGTGCCGCGGCCTATGCCAGAACCTGGGTTGGAAAATGCGGGGGTCGTGGGTCGTGCCGGAGCACGAGTTCCTGGCACGATGCCGCGTCGTCGCGCTCGTACGGGGCACGGTTATTCGCTGCTCTATGCTGCAATGTCCTATCGGGATTGCGGCCAGGGGTGGAACCAGCCGCGGCGTGGATCTTATGTTTCCCAACGTCGCGGCGCCCGAAGCAGTCGGCTGCTACGGCCGCGAGCTCGCACACGTCGCCAGGGACGTTGATCTTTATTATGCCGAGGAAGCATTTTGTTTTGGCTTTCCCGTGGGCGCGGTTGAATTTAGGAGAGTATCAGGTACGGGATATAAATTCTTATTTTGCCAGGAATTTTCAAGTTGGAGGAAAGAAGCAGAATTTATCGATTTGTTCGATGATGTATTTTTCCTTGTTGTAGGTGGGTTTTGGCTGTTGATGGTAATTTTTATATTATATTGGTTTGTACTTATTCAAGTAGAGTAAGAATAACATACAAGTAGAAATGTACAAAAAAATCAATGATTTACAGAACATAAAAACATAAGAAATAAAATAGAATTCGTACAATAGAGGGTTACGTTGTCCGCCAAGTTAATTCTGCCGACTCGACACCTGGCGCCATCTACCAGTTCACCATAAAATCGAACATGTCCTTATCGTAAATATACCTGTCGAATACTGGCTCATTTGTACACGACCTATCGATGCGACCAACTTTTCTATATACGACAAAAAAATCACCTGAACGTCTAATTAAAATTGCGGTCAACGATGTTGGAACCAAATAATCCAATTTATATTCCGTAGTAATCAAAATAGTATGCTGTAAGTTAACCACGAAGAACCACAAAGAAAATTCAGCGGAAGTTTTTGATTTGAATGTTTCGTATAATAGTGCCTTACTAAAAAATAAAAATACTACATAGAGGACTCAAAACTAAAAACTACTTTCCTAGTAACTTTATCCATTGCTTGTAGAATGTTGTTATGTGTATTCAACATTTGATCTCATGCTCGTAATCAGTGGCGTGTCTCGAGGCAGTTTGTCTGGCTATTCCTGGCTAATACTACTGGAACACTGTTGCTTCCCTAAAGCTTCTCGTGGACGTGCGACACCATTCGGAGGGCATTGTTTTCAGTTAACCAGACTTTGAGAAACAGGACTGCAATGGATTTACGATTCTAGTAACTCATAAAAGTTGCCTCAAGTAACCGAAGTACTTAATTAATTTTATATTTCTTGCATTGCCAGCTTGTGTTTCAACTATTAGTAATATCTTCGTCCAGTGGTTGATGAAATTAGTAGAGACACTGTAGAGAAGCATGTATACTTTAATACTTACTCAACAACAAGTAATATTTAAGTGACATATATTATTGAACTATTCAGAGCGTGATACTTATATATGAAATAGAAAAATCACCTTTCCTACGTGCTTTTAGTAATTCGATCAACGACCGTATTTTTGAAATTCTCACTTTTTATGTTTCATAATAGAAAGTAACACAAATCATCATAAACGCATCATGCGCACACACGTGAATTTATGGGACTTCCTGATATTAGAAGAGATTCAGAACTTTCGTGATTCTTTACAGTAAAAGTTCTGAGCCAGCCGCCGAATGATTCATAAAAATCATTAGGAAACGTATTAGGTATCTTCGTGGAATCGCTTTATGAATGTTAATGGCACCCCTTTCGTCGTAAATAGCGGGTGCTCGTCCACGAAGATGGAAGACGCCTTGAACGCACTTTGTTTCTCGTAGTATATTCGTCTCTTCCCATCAGCTTAGCTGGGAAGTGTATATTTCAATTCGAGAAACGAGCGAGCTTTCCGCGATGCCGTTACGATAGCAATATCTCCTATTACATTTCTAGTAGCTTCGTCTCGCAGCGAAGAGATTCGTAGTTTTCTTTTTTCCACAAATCTTCTTTATACTTCAGTAGACATGAGATCACAAAACTACTTAAAAATAATTTCCAGGCCCGTCTCCCTTCGTCCACGAATTTCACGGTATTCGCTTCCTTTATATCACTTTGGAATCTACTCTCGAATTAAAGAACTTTTAAATCCTCGTCTTGTCCTTTCGTATAAACAGGGAAAAGATGAGGGGTTAAATATGCGTGAAAGGTATGCATTTTAGAAGCTTTCCGTTGAATAAAACATTCAGTATATTTGATCAGGAATTTCTATAGGATAGAATAACAGGTGGAAATTTTGAATAGAATTGCGACGCACATATAACACGAAAACGTTTTAGTATCGTCGCATTAATTGAGTGTTTCAATTTTGTAACGCAATCTTTGATAACACTAACATCAAAAATATATTGCTGTTCTGTTTCTAAAGTCTGTTTATCTGAAAACAATGAGCTCGGAAGTGTGTCGCACGTCCACGAGAAGCTTTAGGGAAGCAACAGTGTTCCAGTGGTATTAGCCGGGATAGCCAGACAAACTGCCTCGAGACACGCCACTGACTAGAAGCAGGCGATCCAATATCAAATACATAAAATAACGTTCTAGAAACAATCGATAAGCTACCAGCATAGTAGTTTTGAGTATTGTACTCCTAAATAGTATTTTCAATTTTTAACCAGATATTTTTACAAATCTTTATTATTAATCATATCTATTCGATACAAATGCATGAATATATAAAATATAAAAAATAGGACACATGTTACAACATTAAGAAGATGAAACATACTTTAATTACATTTCTGTTCTTCATCCTTATATATAAAAATATGAATTTACATAAACATCCGCAGTCTATTCATAACACTTATCAAGGTACTATACCTGACCAAATTATCCTGTATGAGGATGACTGCTTATCATGAAACATTTCCTAAACGGTTGGTGTTTAACGAGGACAGGTGTTAATCGTCGTAGAATTATCGCGTGGGTATCGGCGCGGTAAGAAGCGGTGGCAATAAGTTAGGCGTCCTCGTACGTTTGTCCAATAGGCTATGCGAGCGCAACGTATCTGCGCGCTGCACATAATCATCGTAGTGCGAGCACATATTCCGTCATGCGCGCAACACGTTCGCGGTGGTGGTGCATATGTACGTACGTAGTCACCTAGCTACTAGATGCAGTGCTCTCGGTCGTTCTGCTAGGCAGAATTCCGCTCAGCCCTATTACCTTCGATTTGTCAGCTGGCTGCAGACGATAACGCATTTCCCTCGTTCGTCCCATCTCTCACTCTCCCCGCCGCCGTACCTTTATATCTCTTGCGCAGTCCCTTTGTCTGTCTCTTTTCCTTTCTCTTCAGTGGCTTCCTCCCCCTTTTCCCTATTCACCCTTTCGTCCTTTTGCTCTCGTTCTCCCCAGCGCCTCCCTTCTCTTCTTTTCCCCCTTCCTCCGCTCGCTCCTCGCTTTCCCTTTATGACCGTGCACCGTGCGCAGTTGCGTAATGGTTTCATTATTGAGTTACCATCAGCCATGAATTTAATTTTATTTTAACAAAATACAGCTACGCGTTTCGTCGCGACCGTGAGCGTGGGAATAGGAACAAATTAGTCGCGGTTCTCGATCATGCGAGGTTTCTGAGAGGCGTAAGGCTTTTGGGAACGATAGACTCAGTTTTAAGGAGGAATCTGTTTTTTGGTTGTAAGTTACAAGGCTGGTTGAAACTAGAAGATTTCAATATATCGTGTATTACAATTTTGTAGTGCGTATGCTCACTCACTTATACATTAAATTTTTGTTTGTTCTTCTATATTTATATTACCTGAAATATCAACATCGAAACGTTCAAATACAATACGTTCAAACTACTCTTAATTATTTAAGATACTTAACTCCGTGCTGGTATATCGTAATAACAAGCAACATTTACTTGCAATTAGAGAGTTATATTTCCCAGGTGTTCAGCTTGAACTGGAGGGTCGTATACAGTAGTCGTAGATATACAATTACTGCACATTCTCGTTTCGCTCTACTCCACATATATGTCTCAGCGTGACCGCTTTATTTCCATTATAAAGATACTAAACAGAAAAGTATAATGCTCCTACACACGAAATAAACCCCAATTCAGTTCGTAAATTCACACTTTCAGCGACCTATTACAGAATTAGACGTAATTTTAAAAACCTTCACTCCCTCCTAGAATAAATGTAATTTTCACTCGAGCAATTTCTGCAAAGCGTCAGAGATTTAACCTTAGATGTTGCCAATTCCATTTTCACTGCTCATTAAATGCGCGAGCCCTCGAGGAACGACAAGGGTTTCGAATGAAAGTATTGGCAATCGTCGAAGAGCTTGTCACGTGTCGTCCTCGACGAATAAGGAGCGTTCTCAAAGCATTTGATTCGTTTAATAAATTCTCATCGGATAAGACAGGCGCTCGATCCAATTAGTTGGAAAACGTTGAATACCTATTTCAAAAACGTCACTTTTACATTTTCCTTTTCTCCCCGCCTATCCGGGCCCGTTCTTTCATCAGAGTTCTCGTCAGATCGCTACAACCCTCAAGAATTTCTATTTCATTCCGCGTCGCGTTTATCTCTGTAGCGCGACCTCGGTATTCGTAGACGATTCCTCTCGGTATCTGTAGGCGAGGAATATGTTTTATTTATGCTTCGCCCCTGTTGTCTACCGCGTTTGCACCTTGAGACAAGCTGCTTTGGTTAATAATCAAACTGCTGCGCGAGACGCGAGAAGCAAACCAAAGTCGAAGGCGTCCGCGGTTTCGCGTCGTCGCTTCTACTGGAATTACATGTCGGGCTGCTGGAAATGCTTGTTGTCCTTGCACTTTCACATGAAATACGCAAAGTATTATAGGAAAATTCTTATTGGGTTGATTGAGTCGTTAGAAAATCATTTGTGAATTGTAGACTCTGGTTCTACAAAAAAATTTCGATGAGTTTATATCTTGAGCAATTCTTTTTCCTAATATTTTCGATTCGCAAGTGTAATTCCATTTCTAATTTGAGAGAATTTCGCGCAATATTCACCGCTATCTCTCCCTACCCTTCTCTAGTTACAATTATACAACCACACGAATGCCAACAGTTGTGCGTTCTCAATGAAATTCATTTCAATGATTACACGCGCCCAATAAAGTCGATTTTACAGGGACGACAAATTAACGGGCAACGATAATGATTAACGGTTGCGGAGTCGATACAGGACACGCAGTACAACGCTTTGCCATATCACGATAAAGTCAAGGAGTCTGACCTAGTTAGGAAGGTTAAAAATTCCAGCTATATTTTAAATATTCTACTTGTTTCGAAAAAAACTGTCGAATATGTCTATATTTATTTACCTTGCAATATAATATAAAAGAAAAGCTGTAACTAATTTGAATCCTCCAATGTCGTTATAAAGTTTCTGAGATGTAATTCGGAAATCTCGAGATTTTAGAAATTGCAATTAATAAAAAGGTGGACTTTCCATCCAAACGAATCAGAGACCCGTCTTGACGCCGACATAATTAACGTCCGAGATTCAAGGACGTAGACGCAACTTGTTTTCCCGACACTTCTCGAAAGCCCGTGTTTCTCGACGCATCGCGGCAATTTGTCTAGAAATGGGTCATGATTGCGATGCGCCAACCGTCAGCGAAGCACTTGAAGTTCGTTGGCGAAGTTCCGCTGAAACTTCTCGCTTCGCCTACACTGCCGCTCAAAAGTATCGGAACAGTTGCTAAATTTCTTGTAAACCTAGAGAGAATTACGAGACTCTCGAAGAATGCATAGGGATATCTCTTGTGTGATCAAACAAGCATACAGGGTTACAGATCCTAATGCATTAGGAAGCTGATCGAAGAAAGGAGAAGTAACTGCGCGTTAGGTGTCTAGGGAACAGCTTTATACAAATCGACAAAGTGAATTTAAGAAACGTTTTCAGTGATTGGATGATTAGTTTTTGACGAAATAAGAAAATTGAAACCCTTAGTATCATGCGATCGCAGTATTTTTGACAATGTTCGCAAATTAGCTATCGTTCGATTTAATTTCATCCACGTCTTCGTCTGTCATGATCATAAACGCTTTGCAAATAATTCTATCGGCGGAACAGCCTGATCGTGCACCGCATTACCAAGCTTGGCGCACTTCGAGACCTCTTATCTCGTGAAACTCGGTGGAAAAAGCGAGTGGGCAGATTTCCAAGGGATTCCCCCAGCGTTACTCGTCGAGACACGGGGCGAACTCTTTCGAGTCAGAAACTAGTTTCGACTTCCGACAGTCGCATAACTCGAACGTGTCTCTAAATCTCGTAGATAGGTAAAAGAGGCTGAACAGTCGACGGTGGCCGAACTTAAATAAATTACAGCTAAAAAAACGAGCCACTCGATCGGTTTTCTTCCTCTGATTCTGTCCGCGTGTTTCCTTTTCTTTCGGAGAAGAATGATGGCGCGCGATACGAACGGTAAATCAGTTCATCCTACTTCCTCTGGAGCCCGTTGCCGAACGGCATTGTTCGACAAACAGTAATTCATTACATTCTATGACTCTATGAGACGTGAATGCATTCTCCTCCGCGAACTTCGACGAAACTACCCTCTACGTCTTTGGCGCAGTTCCTGCACCTCTTCACTGGAAGCACCCGACGTTATTGGCATGAACACTGGCTGCTCAAAAGTCTCAGAACACCCTCAGTTCTTAGCAGGTATCTGGTAGTCACTTAGTGTACGTCGTGAATTTTCACTTATTTATGTTAAAGCGTTTTGCCTTGTGCACCAAGATTTAATACAGATGTGTAATCTAGGTTATTATTTTGATAATAAAAAGTAATATTAAATTTGTTATTTTAAAAAGAAAATTCACGATCTTCTTTTGCAATAATTCGTGATTCGAAAGGCTATAAACTTGTTCGTTGAGTAATTGCAATCAATTTGAACTACGAGACATCTCGTAGATTAGAGGAACGTAAAAATCTTTGAAATATATTATATGTTTCCCCTAACCGGTCCTCCCCCCCTTTCAGATTTCAATTCTTACACATCGAGCAAGCACGTGACAGTTGGATAACTATCAACTTTGTTAAGGATGATGCGCGTTGCACTCGTAGTTCTATTAGAATTCCTGTAAATCGAGTCACAAAGCGTCGAACGGAACGCGGGGAAGCAAAGCTTTGTTCTTGTTGCGCATCAGATGTTGCTCGAGTGTAACCCGAGGAAAGAGAGTGGAAACGATGGAAGACGGAGAAACGGGAAAGCGACCGACTGAAAGAGAGAAACGGAAGGAAGCGGGGGGACAATGAGAGTTGGTGATGAACTTCACGCGCGAGTTTGCGAACTGAAGAATTGTGTAATCGAGCGAGTTACCTTACTTTTCGTCCTGTCCGCTTGTTTTCAAAGGACTCTGTACGCGTGGTGTCGCGTATTTAGCATTCTCCTGATACATTTGTTCGAAAACGAACTGTATCGAACAACCTGTTCACCCATTCGTGCTTGTACTCGTCAAATGCAGGGAATACTATTTCCTCTTTCTCCGTGCATATCTGTTTCTTTCCACGGGTATTACAATTACAAAAGAGATTCGTGTTAAAATGTAATTTAATTTATTCAATCGCGATTGTTATTTTACACGTTATTACATTAAAATATGAGTCGAAAACGGAGTGTGTTAATTTTCTCGATAACGATCAGTTGTATGGAAAAGATGTATCGTATATTTTCGATTGTTTTTTGAGCGGAGAATCACCTTCATACCTTATACACCGTATAGAATCGAGAATATTCTTTCCAGCGATAGTATCTCTATCGCAATCACAATTTCCTCGAAATTTCTCCCTGGCTCATCCCTCGTCCGTTGCTTTTCCTTTATTCCAAACATTTTCTCTGAAATTCCCGCGGTTCTTCAATATTTTCTTTGGCACCAGCCGCGTACAGATGACGTATTATTTATTTCTGGCCACTACTCGTCGCTGATTATTATCTCCCTTCCACTTGACAGGAGACCGTCTTACAAAAGTGTCTCGGGTGCCTGAGCGCTAGGTAAACTCAATTAAAGCTCGAGGGTTTGTGGATCTGTGATGGTGCTCCTCGAAAACTACCGTTCTGGATGTGAACATTACTCTTCCGGTATGACGCTTTATGCAGCGATCCATTTCACCCGTGTTCCAGAAAATCGTGGTTTATTGTTCGGTGTACATTCTGTTTCGTTTCGCGTTCATCATCGCTTTCCTCGAATCCTTTGAGTCGCTTGCAATCGGCGATAAAACAGGTAGCAATTTATTATAATTTCTCTCGGTTAAAGACGAATAGAACCCACAAAGTGATTCGTATATTAGAGTATAATATTAAATAATTACTATAACGGAGAATTAATCGATTTGATCGGTTTCGGCGAACTGCCAGAGTACTTGTAAGGCTGGATTTCTGTGAATTGAAACATTGTTTTAAATAATATTTCAAATAACACGTTACTTTACTCTATGATATTATTTTTAAAATAATAAAATTCTGATTGAGTCAAAGAAATATTTCTGAAATTAACTTCCCATGTATATTTCAATGTTGACAATTTAAAATACTTTAAATTTCGATCAGGCCGATGCAATACGAAAATACAAATATTTGTGACACAGAAATTCCGTTACGTAACTATAGAAGTATGGCAATATATGAGTTACGTCACTCGCCGAATCTACGGTTTTCGAAAATATTATGACGCCGAGTTCGATAGGCGGAGCGACTTTGGGGATTCGAATTGGAGTGTCCGTATCAAAGACAAAATCAATATTACGTTGGTTTGAAATACGAGCGCCACGTGATACGACAAACCAGTTACACGTGATGCCCATCGTCGGGTTACGTAAGTATAGATTTCTGTAGGGACGTACGTTGGACATTGGCCTTTTGATCAACGTGTGTTCGCCGGATATATTTCGCGTGATCGTTTCGACTAAGAAGAAAAAACGACAGAGCACCGCGTCCCGCGACGGAAAACGCTCGATTTGAATCGTAATAGAAATCGCTAAATTATTGGCACAGCTGATAGTCAATTTAACGCAAGAAACGGGAACAAATAATTATTAAAGGGGCACGGAAAATTTTGATGAGCATTGATTTCAAGTTGAAAGGATGCAATTATTCTGGTTGAGTTCCCAATGAAAGCATTTGATCTGCGAGACCGAATTATCGGTTATATATAGGAACCGAATACAGACAGGGAAAATAACAATATTGAAATCTCCGATATTTAACCGGTGCAACTTGTCGTTCTCGTCGATGATCGAAAAATTGAAAGTCCATTGGCTTTTTATTTACGTTTAATGTTCCAATAGAATTCTTGCCATTGCTTCGATCCTATGAAATTGTATGTTTATGCACTGATGTGAAAGAAATCGTTTCAAGTTAATATTTAGAAAGTGGAAGAAAATTAGTACGTAACGTGATTTAATTTGCATAAATCGACCTCGTCGAAACTGGCGAAACAAAATGTATCGACCTACTTTATCAGAAAAATGTTATCACAAAAATTTCTACAAATGGTGATATAAAAACCGGTAAAAGGCACCGACAGGGACGTCGCAAAATGGCCGAAGGTACACTAGACGAGATTTTCCAGGAACGGGTGTAATTAAACTTGGCAAACCAGTTTATAGGAAACGCCACTGGGCGCGTTTTACCGTACATTGTTGCGGAAAATATAATACAATCTGACGTATCGATGCGTCGATTGACAATGCGTTTCCAGCGGGGCTTCCTCGTTCAGCGCTGATGAAGAAAAAGCGCCGCGGCCTTTTCTGTTTTTCCCGCTGGAAAAGCGTTCCGCGTTTTTATAAAGCGCGAAATGTTTTGATGCTGACGAAATTCGCGTTGAACATTTTCATGGTAAGAGACCCCGAGCGCGAAACGTTTTGACGTTGATGTCGAAAGCGCCATAGAAAGTCTCCGCGGCCAGTTGACCGTACGCCCACCCTTTCCCCGTGGTCAGTGATAATATTATCTGACACAGCACTGCTTCATTTCCATTTGCACGTTTCATTATCCAGCCCGATGATCCGGAGGCGCAAGGCCGCAGCGCCTGAGAAAGTAAAAAGTATTCGTTTCGGCGAGTAATCAAAAGTATCAGAACCGGGGCAGCTGAAACGTTTTCATCCGCAGCGTGTTCGTTAAACCAATCGCATTATTTACCCCTTTCTTGGGTCAGCGAAAATACTATATAACATGTAGGGTGTATTGATAAAGTACCTATTAATAGTCGTGGTGAAATTGAAAATATTTTAGTTCTTGTTGCAAGTAAAATTTTATCCTTATACGTTTAATTCACGTTCAATTTATATTACAAACCTCTACATCTGCTGACAATTACTCATAACTCAACCTAACGCAATAGTTCGAGGTCAGAGGAGCGGACACGCTGTACGTGCAAAAAGGGCGAATGTATAAAAGTGGCTTTACTTTGATACGCAAACCGCACCGACGCGATGGCCCGGCCTACAGGAAGTTTGGCTGGCAATAGTTATTGGCTAATCTGCTTCTGATAGTGCAACAAGAACAGTCTGTGAGACGGAGAAAACCGGGTATGGTAGGGGTGTGCGCAAACTCGGCGGTGAGCAGCGTCGGGGCGACCGTCAGCGGCCAGCGGGATAGCCTTATAACCCTCGGGCTATATCCTAAAAGTTATCTGAAAATTTCATTTACGACGAGAGAGTTAATAAATGTAAATATTAGCCGTAGAAGCAGTTTGGCGGGAAGTACCACTACACGGATGCGAGCTCTAAAATCATCCTGAGGGTGCCGTCGCGGCGTGGCGCGGGAGGGGCGGGGTGGGAGGGGGGAGGAGGAGGAGGAGGAGGAGGAGGGACGGTGGGACTTTGAGTTCGTTAAAGCGCGGATCGATTCGCGAATGGCGGCTCGACAAAAAGGCAAAAATCTAATCTCGTCGCTTGGTATTCTATCATGTCCCCGGTGAACTTTCCGATGCCTCGAGAAGGTGGGAAAATGAGATACGACGCGCTCCTCGAGCGAATGAAAAACTCGTGGAAAGTGGGGCGAATTATCGCGAAGATAAGCGCGCTGAGGGGCGGGGGGGTGGAGTAGGGGTTCGGCATCGGCTCTTCAAAGCAAACGTAGGTTCACCCTGCGGCGAATATGTGATGTAAATGGAGCCTCGAGATGGCACGTACGTTTTATACGTAATGATGGTAATTACGTGACGATGGTATATACATATATCTCTCTCAGCTTTACGGCCGCGCTGCTCGTGTTCGCTCGTTTCTTTCCACGGAAGAGCTGCGAAAATGTATCGTTCTTGATGGTTATTTTTAACGATGTCTTCGGAGAATTATTACGGCTGAAGTATGTAGATAAAGATTATAATAGAAATTAATCTTGAGGCTAAAAAATTGAGATTACTTTATTCGTTTCTTTAGAATAAAACTGGACAATTCCACAATAATTCCCAGGTAATACATTCGCGGTAAATGATCATCGTATTATCTACTCTAATGGACACGCCGGGATAATGAATCATGTGTCAACTATACGGGATCACGTCTTGTCCAATGAATCGAGTCATCGATCAAAACATTAATACTATTGGTCAACGCATCTGCGTTGTTCGTCAGGTGTACTCAAAATTTCATGGTTAATTGTACTAATTCGGACAGATGACAGAATAAATATGAAACGTCATATAGCAATGAGGTGACAGTTTTAAACAGAATAAATTTGTCATTCGCATTAGTACTTATAAATACAAAAAATAGTTTTTTCAGTATTAATTAACTTATTTACTCCCATATTAAAGAATCAAGTCACAAGAACTTTCAATCAATATTGGTATACACGTCGATATATTTTCTCTTCAAATAGAATTTGAATCGTTCAGACTGTTGAATCTCAGGTTTCTCAACAGATACAGCCCTTCCAAGTGATTTGTATTCTTCCTCGCCATGCTCACCAACGAACGCAATTTGATGAATTAACGAATTAGTTGTTCGAAGTCCGTCGTAATATGTAAAGTTGTCGTAGGAAGCACCACGTGACGTGTTATCGCAAAACGCAGCGGATTATCGGAGCAACTTTCAACAGTCGTTGCACAACAGGGCACAGATTAACGTTGACCATCGGTTGGCAAAGCTGCGCGATAAACCTGGCTCGTAATTTTCGCTGCAAGTCGTTACTACAGCCATGCATCATACAGAACGAGTTTACTTCCAGCCTTAATGTCCACGTGGAAGTGATTTTACGCTGTGTCCGTTTTTGGTTAGTATTTCGAGGAGAGTTTGCGCCGCTTTCTCCGCTCAAAAAGGTCTTATTAGACAACTTACTCTATGGCGGCGCGTGAAACGCTTCAATTCCTTGCAATTAGAAATTTATGAGACCTGGAAAGTGACTTGGGGTTTCTCCTGCCTCAATCCTACTTCATGATTCATGGGATGTAATTGTATTTCGAGGTGGTCATTAACGGGATTCAGCTGGAGGTGTTTATTACAGAAAATAATTCTTCGGGTAGATTCCTATTTTTATGGTACATGAATGTTTAGGTAAATGTTGTAATACTGAAATAATAATAATTTTACTCCTTATTAATTAGGAGTAAAGTATTCCTTATTATAGAGGAAATTTTTATCGAGTATTTCTATATCAAATTTAATTCTTCCGAAAATCAATTATGAAAGTAACGAAGACAATTTAAAATGTGTTCTTCGTTAAAAAGTTTCTTGAAATTTTTCTTGATCGCAATACTTTCCTTCCTTATGGCTCGGAAAGTAAGAACACTGTTCTTGCTTGTGTTTTTATAATAGCTCCTTCGTTAACTAGAATTTTTACAAAGTTGTAGTAAGACGTCTGATGCACTACACAATGGATAATATTGAGAATCAATTTTTAAGCAGATAGACTTTCCTTGTTCTCGAATCATAATCTCGTTCGTAAAACTACGGCTAATCAAATCAAGATTTCCCTTCAATGCAACCCCGGTAAGGTCGCGGAAAAGTGCGTGTGCCGGGCATAAAGTTAAATCTCATATCTGTAGTATTTCGTTTAGCCACGTAGTTCGGTCGTAAAGTTTCATGGCGTCCTTTAGCCCCTTCATACCCCCCTCGGTTCGGATAGGACGCAACAAAGTGTTGCGAGCACTTTCGACGGTGCTGTACGAAGGTTCTTCGACGTCGATCCACTTGAAAGTTGAGATTTTTGAGGGTCGAACGACTTCGGTATAGGTCGTTCGAGGATTCTTATCTTCGATGCGGTAGAATGATTTCGGTGGTGGACGGGCCAGCGAGGAGTTTAGAGAAGGACGCAGGAGAGACTCGAATGGTTAGGGTCCCGGCTGAAATTGCATGATACTGCCGTGGGGCACGGTAATGGTGGCAAAGAGTTTCGTTCACGGAACATTAGTCAAAAATGCCCGATTCCGGCGCTCCGCTGTCGTCGGAACAGCGAAATTGAGACAGGATACGGTCCTGAATAGATCCGTGCAATGGCATACTAACCGTTCTGTTTTGTTCTTGCATGACTACGATCCCCGGCAATTTGCCTCTAGCTACTCGAGGTATTTCAATTCTGCTACGAGCCAGGTTCCTTTCTACGAATTTCGATCGCATCAGACGGAACACGGTGGCAAGATGAACATTATTTTGATACATTAATATTTTCGGGTATAGTTTGAATAGAATATGTTTCGTATATTAATTTGAGAATCAGAAGCATAAGTGCGATTTTAGGACGACCTAATAGTTTCCATTAGATCTCGTCATTAGAGCTTTTCCAGTGAGAAAAGCTTCCTACGAATCAATCTCCTCCTGTCTATCCCCCATCGACTGTTTCATGCTTTATTCCACGGGATCATAGTAAAGTAAGAGGTGGGGGCAGACGGAAATTCCGGCGCGGTCCATAGCCCACTTTTCCCGTCCATTTCCCAGCCGTATCGAGAAACGTTCAGCGTACCGTTGAACAAAATGGTCCGTCAAACATCGCATACGAAATCAGCGATCTTATCTTTCGGGCCGTAGTTCCGCGGAGCCTTGTAAACCCCCTTGTTGATACACCGCGCACGGAACAAACATTTGCAACATCCTCTCCATACGTACCCCCCTCGCCCTCTCATCCACGAAAGTTTCCTCGTTTGCCCGCCACTTTCCCGCGGCACACGTACTAATCCGTTACTCGTAATTAGAGTCGGATTGGCAATGGTTTAATCCCTCAACGTCAGTGCTCTTCGCCTTCGAACGGAAAAAGAGAGGAAGGAAAGGGCCGCGCGCGAACGCCAGACAAGGAGAAGGGAAACCGTCGGATGGTACACAGAGGAGCATGGAGATAGAACGATAGAGAGAATGATAGAGAATTAGAGCGAGCGGAAATAGAGGGCGAGAAGGGGGTGCACGCAGTACGAAGGGAAACTGCTGTTGCAACCTCCTTTACTCCCTGGCCGACACTTTGAGTAATAAGATTAGGAGACGTCTCTGCTCAGTCCGAGCGGGCGAGATAACGTCATTGCGAATCAAATGGACCAAGATATAGATAAGGGATAATTAGAGGAAGCGAGATAGCCGGCGCGGAAGTTGAACGGAGAGGAAATGAGAAGCGCGAAGAGAAACGGCTACGGGCTGAAGGGAGAGAGGGAAACGACGGTCGACCGAGGTGGCACAAGAATGACGTCGGACATTTATTACTACGGATTCTACAATGAGAACTTCCTTCCCTTTTGTATGGCTCTCCGTAGACCTGGCTTCCCCCGCCTCCCTCCTCCCCCCCCGCTCCCCCTCCCCTTCCTCCCCCGCACCAGCACCCGCATTCCCCAGCCTCGCTGTAAATTCGTTTTGCCTCGGTGTGGAATCGATGTCACGCGATCGAAATGGTCGAGGTATCGGACACATTTTCTCGCGTATGTCGATGGACATGTCAATGCGAGGGGGAATCCGACGTTTCTAGGCAAGTAAATCAGAGCAGGTATGCACAATGTTGCGAGAGGACGTAATGGAGCGTGCGTTTTCTCGAATAAAAATTGTTGGGGTGATTGCTTGCTCGGGAATATTTATTTAGAAGGTGTGAAACACTTTTTAAACCGAGGATGCGAGTTCGTTGATGGAATAGTTTTGTAGAAAAAATTGCAATTGTTGAAGTGATTTCGCAGGAATTTATATTAAATGTTTCCCTCGGAGTTCATTAGGAGGTTTGCATTACTCCCGATGGCAAAGGGACACTTTTAGTTATTTTATTACGTATACTATTCTTCGTTCTTCTTTACACCTTCAACACTTATCGTATGTGTGCTTGTAGTAATTTTTCATAGTCTCTGTTTCGAAAGTAAATCTTGACACCTTGTAATTTAATTTTCTTTCTCACGATCGTGTATATTTCATTTGCTTTCATTCTTATATCAATTTATATACGTACTATCACCTTCTAAAGGGGATCTAACATAGCCGGCGAAGCCATTATTCTCCTTCTTTGTAATTATTATCTTTCTACGTCGGAATAGATAAATGAGGGAAAATTGTAGCGCTTCTTGGCCGTAACGTGTGCCTCGGATACTCGAAGAGAAATAAAGAGATAGAAGAATATGAAATTATGTAGCCGAGACAAAATAGCATATGCGGCTGGTAACCTTTCGAGGACGTGTGCAATGTTCCCACGTCGTATACCTGTTCCACGCAGCAGGGTTGCGCTGGGCGTATGCAAAATTCAGGAGACCGCTCAACAATTCCTCACTGGCGTTCTTAAACCTTTACTCTTATCTGCAATCCTTCTAGATCGTCTCGTATCGGGAAATTAGAATTTTACGTTTAACAGCAGGATGGTCTTCGATATCAGAATATGAATATAAGAATCTTACTGTTATTAGCATCCTAATATCACTTAATAATTGACGAACCTATCAATTTTGCCATCAGTACACGAAATTAATTAAATTAATTCGGAGAAACGTACATAAGTTTCTTATTCGAATAACATCATAAAATTCATTGCAAAAAAATCTGTAAAATATCACTGAACGGCATATTTTATGCATTTACAGAATATGCAAATACGAACAAAATATGTCCACAATATACGTACTAACACAAAATGAAATATAATATTACCGTATTAATTTATGAAATACAGTTTACATAAATTTCGCATATCACCATTTTTCCCCACCAACCAACACATTTCATACCTTTACAAAATCCACAGTCTGATTGAACTTACACGTTATCTTTACGTACATTTTCCAATATTAAAACTGCCCATCAATACAGAAGAATCAACAACCGTAATCAAGCTACCAAGGGGGGTATCTTTGAAAAAGCGTCAAAGGAACATGTCGATATTATCCATATTCGTTTGGATTGGCAGTCAGTCGTTACACACGGCTCTTTACGAGTTTCTATGTACATTCCGTTTGTAATTCCGCATAATATTCCGTGTGTCCGCCTCGAATTTTTATTGTACACGCGGAGCATCGATATTATTAAAGTCGAGCCGCTCGGTATCGCCGCGTACAGGATATCGCGTCATTAAATTGCATTTGCATATCACTGATCCGATGAATAGGGCCTAGCACGCCTCGGTGAAGCCAATTAAAGTTGACAGCTCTGCCCAACGGAACTTCACCATTTTTTTTTTTTGCTCCTGTTGCGAACGCCGGGCGTACTGTTATCGGTGCGTTACAGCCACTGGGCTTAAACGGCTTCGTGGATGCGCACGTGGCGCGCCACTTCGATGTATCGAACTTTGTACAGTGTCGCTCGTAAAAGAACACTTTCCTGGTACAAATAGAGCCACGGATCCGCGATACGTGTTAAACGACAAAGCGCACAGGAAACGATAAATAATCAAAGCGTGATGTTGCATATTCATATTTGCGCTTCGACGCGTGGACCAACTTTTTTTCCCCCGTTCGTTTTTTCCTGCACGCGCGTGCAACACGATTTTCTCATGATTATGGAAAGTCACGCGTACCCATCTACATCTGTCAACGCGTTGTGATTTCGTCCGCCTCTCACCATCGGCACGGGCACATCAATTCACGTGTAAACACGATTCACCACGGTAATCTGCCGATGTATTTCGACGGGAAGTCGGCGGGAAGAAGCTGTCAATTATCTGGTTGGAACAATTGTTTATTCGTAGGTGATACTAGATGTTCGAAACGAAACGTGTTTTTCCTTTAGGTAGAAAATATTTTGTCCTCCTGGAGGTATTATTTTATTTGTGGTAGTTATAGTTTGTACTTTTTACTAAATTTTTAATATAATATAAAATTTCGATAAGGTATAAAAATAATAAATATTTTCGTTCCGCAGTATCGAGAAGCCACGTTTTTTCGTTACTTGATCGCCTAATATTATTTTTTACTAAGAAATTTTCATTTCACATCACAAGTTCGCTCTGCACCAATTTTGCGTTAATCTTTTTCGCCTCATTCCCAACCTCACCAACAATAGAATTCCAGCGACTCTAGGAAGAATACTCCCGACATTTTTCTAACAGCGAGGGAAAAATTCAACGCGACAGGGGATAGTTGCGCGCGTACCTATTTATAAAATTTCATGCGCGCATTCCTCCAAATAAATGGATCGCGCACGAGACACGCGGGGCGGCAACAAACGAAAGGAATTCCCCTATTGCATAACTCGAAATCACAGAGAAGAATATACTACTAATATATTCGAACGCGTGCCTTTCAATCGCCTGCGCGATACAACTCGCTCGCTGAATGCCGATAGACGTGGAATTTCCAGCGAAATCGAAGCGTGTCAGTTTCCTTTCGCGATGCCTTGTAAAAGATCGGCGCCACAGGATGTACGAATACCGGTCCACGATCCACCGATACCGACCGTTGGATTTCAACCATTGGAGCCACTTCTTTCTTCGAATCACCCCTATCGTTTGAAAGGCTGCGCGAGACTCTGTTGTCTTAAACTGGAAAATTCACGATAGCGTCTTATCTAGTGTACGGGGGGACGAGGCAAAATTTTATTCTAATAGATAAAGGATAGAGCTGGCAGCGATTCCGCCTCTTCCTTGGATTGTTTGTTTCTTAACATTGTATTTGGAATATGAGAATATTTATTTGGAGTCGTACTCGTTTTTTGGTTCATTTGGAAAATTTAATCATTATCTCATTTCGGGCTATATGATTGTTTGGAACGTGTGCATGGACAGCAAATGTATAATTAACGTATCAATTAAATTAATACCTCGGGCGTGGTCTTTTTTTACGTCGTCTTTTTTTTGGTCGTTTTTTAAACTTACGTTTGTCCATTTTTGAAATATTTGACACACAGTTTAAATTTTAACCTTTATTCCATTTTTTATTCTTGTATAATTTATATACAGTCAGTCTCAATGAAAAATCGAGAAACAAGTTTACCATCATTTATTACGTGTGAAAGAAAATAGACCAATAGAATGTCAAAAACAGAGCTCTCCATTTCTCTAACATCGTCGATGAAAGAGTGCATATTATTCGAGTATCGAAAAATAAATTTGCGGGCAACTTTGGTACGGAATTGGTCGCCTATCATGGATACCCGATCGTATCAGTCCCCAGGTCGAAATCCCGGGATTAAAGTACGAAGCGCAAATAAGCGCAGGTGATACAGATAAACCGTGGCAGTACTTCGTCGGGCGAACGAAAGTTCTTCGACGATGGACAAATTGAATTATTGAAAAGCCGTTATCCGTGCTCTCCGTTCCGATATTCAGAAGGCGACCGAAAAAAGCGGGGCAGACGGGACAGGGAGAAGAGAAAAAGAGAAAAGGGGGAATAGGAAGAAGTCGAGGGTAAATGTTCTACATGATTACATAAAGCCACCAGCGATTCGTAAGCGGAGGTGGTGACTTTTCTTTGTTCTACGTTGCCCTCGTCGTACTGAATCGATTAAAGGGTGGTACCGTCGAAGCGGCGTATCCTTTCAGGGTAACGGATCATTAGCATCCCCTCATTTAATTTAGATTAGCAAGCCTGGGGGGTATAAGAGCCCAGCTACGACGATATCCGACCGAACTTCCACCGCCGCCTCTCTCCCCTGCGCTACCCCTCGGCGGCCCTTTCCAGGCTCCGCCAGCCCTGAAGAAACTACTTTTGCGCACTACTTTGTTTCACCGTACGCATAATATCATGTAGATGCTCCGTGCCGCGCCGTCGTGAATGGAAATTCTCCCGTTTTGCAGCGAAAAGTGTTTCGATAGGAATGCGCCGTCGTGTGTTGTCGACTGCTCGTGGTTTCTTTGGGGGAACGCTGCGGGATAGGTTACGATCGTTTCCGTTAGACGGTGCCGCACGAATCCAATTGAAAGAACTAGATAAGCGGCGTTGGCGGTTTCCTTTGTAGCTCCCCTCGGAAAGTTCCTGGATTTTAAGACGTTCTCAATCGTGCTTAACGACTACGTGAGTTCCTTCCAGCGACATTCCTTAGCCTACGATTCGGCTTTCGAGTTTCACGCATTCCTGTACCGAAGAAACCAGAGGAAGATAGATTTATTTTGCTGTTGGTGCCTTTTGTTGGCCATTTTGGACCTGCTGTGTATTGTCATGGGGGTGGACTTTGATATCTTTGAATGTTAAATGATAAAATAGAGTTAACCGTAGGGTTGGCTATTTTTTGTTTCTTGAGGTCCTTGATAATAATGCAACTATTACTTTTGTGTCCTGAATGTCAAACTTTCTCATTATAAATAATTGGGTCACAGTTTTTTAACGACCTTGACACAGTCGATGGGTTAAATCCACCTCCTGTTACAATAGCTCGTTTAGAAAGTCCTTCAACAGCCAACGCTGCGATAATACTCATTTTACAAAGCGTAAATTCGACACCATCCCTGGTTTTGCACCATCTAACTCTGACTATCTAGTTACACGATACTACATTGAAACGTAAATTTAACTAAACTGGTGTCCTAGTATCTTGTTGTCCCATCCGACGATAGAAATTGAATACGTAGTCAACAATCTGGAATTGTTTTCCAAATACTGAACGAGGTGAAAATGTTGTATATTTTTATTGCAAAAGCACATCGACCGTGTAACCACTGTAACCACTGTAACAGTCGTTGATCATTTCTACCATAAAATGAACCCAAGATTATTTCTATTCAAGAGCCGAACACTTCGTACGATTTATCTTGTTTACACCGCTTTCCAATCAGTTTCCTTTCATGTTTGGTCGTTTCGGATTTTTAGTGATTCGTGTTTCGCAAGAATGAGTTTGCAATGGTTTCCTACAGAACTCTTCGCCTATTTAATGAGTCCACATTGTGATAACCAGGTTTTGTTGCCCGTTACAATAAACATTCCACAGGTTTCGTACTCAGCATTCAAATTCTATCAAGAGTCGAGAGGGCATTGTTTTGATAAATGTCTGCTAATATTTTAATTTTTCCAGGGCAATTCAAACGATGAATTCTTTGACGTTACAACAAACATTTTTCGAGTTCCTAACATTGCTTCTCGTTATTTCTAATAATACTTCTAACACTTGGAATTTTCTTATCTTATACGATATTGTGATATTCCTTCGGTGATACAATAGTTGTCCTGCGAAACACGATGTTACCCAGAAGAATTGAACGAAATTTCGAAAATTCACTTTCATTCATCAGGTATCAGATTGTTTTCCTTGGTTATGCGCGTACCTGTTGCTACCAAGTCGATGCTCGCGAACAAAACGAGACGCGACACAATGGATTCTCGATTCGCGAGAAACGCAGCGCAAAATATCGAATAACCGAATAAGTACGGGCTTATTGAAAATCGTCCGCTAAAATGGCGGCGTAAAACGGCGGCTATGATTAATGCGCAATGTGTCCATGCGGCATGGCAGTACCGAATCAGATTATCATAATGCACCTTAATTTGATCAACATCCGCTTGGAAACGGGTCGAGCGTAATTGCACAAACACGGAATATCAAAGCGGGGTTGAAACGCGCGTGGCGCGTGTGCGTTTGTTTGCTCGCGTATGCGTGCGAGGGTGTGTTTGCGCGCGCGTGCGGATTCGAATACTTTCGTTTGCCTCGAAAAACGACCAATGCCAGACCGCAAAACCATTCGACTAAGTGGTGCCGCCAATACGCGGACCATTTCGTCCCCGCGATTCGTCGATATGATCTGTGCCATGTCATGTTCCGTTCTTCTTTCATTTTTTTTTTCCACCGACGACGAACGCGGAACCGCTGGACACTCGTCATCGCTTAATTGATGAAAGCTTCGGGCTCGGCTTCTCTCGTGCGAGAATCTCCGTGACCAATAAAGATCATATTACACGTCTCTATTAATCTCTTTGAGCGTTTAAGGCAGCGTTTCTCAATTGGGCCAGGGGAAAGCAAATAACAACGACCTTGAGAAGATTTCCTTTTCTATAATCTCATGTTTGTTCTTCCGAATAATTTATGTCTAAATATTCAGGTGACCCATTTACGCACGGTCCAAAATAATTAATAACTTTCCTAACATTAACCTCAATCGCGCGCCAAGTTTTGCACACCCTCTTCAAGTACGAACGATTCTACATAACGAATATCAAACTCCCGAGCCCTATACTTTTCCCTGCATTAAATCCGAAAAATGACGTCGGAAACGAGAGCAACCCTCTTAAATTGCTCGACGTTCCCAGCACAATGAGTCTCCTGCCTCTCGCCCGAGGGAGGGGAGTGATCGAGTTAATTTCGGATTCGCCGTGAAATTATCTGTAACAAATCGCGGTGTAATCTTCCGCGGAAAATTGGCTTCCGCTGGTTCGCAAGTCGCGATTACGCCGCGTGTGATTGACGGGAGCGAGACGCCTTGGGAGCGTCGCGGCGACGCGAGGGGGCGTGTAAATTATTCGCGCCTCGATGCCGTGGCGCGTGCACAAGTGACTCGTTCGTGGGGCGCGAAGGGAAGAGAAATAAAAAAAAAAAAAAACAGAAAGGAAGGCGGCTTTGTGCCGTCGACGACAATCGGCGTTTATCGGCGATTCGTTTCTTCGTGTTCGACGGAACGCCATCATTTCCATTTTTTGCGTTCGCTTCGTCGAGCAAATTTAATTGGTTGTCCACGGGCACTGATAAGTACTTTTATGTCGATTCGATTCATTGAAATAAATTGGACTAACCTGGCGTTAATTTTTATTTTGTAGTTTCTCCCCTTCCTGGCGCATTATTTTTGTTCGAATCGTTTCATACCCTATAAGGATTTTTTAAAATTTTATCTGTACTAATTTCAGTCCAAGTTCAACGAGAAACAACATAATTCAGGTTTGGAAGAGTTAATATAGCATGATACTTTATATGATTCTTGTATTCCTGGAGATATGCATGGTGTTCTGTAAGTCGTGGTGTAATCGAAATAGAGCTTGGTATCTCGTTTAAAAAGGAATTGAAAGTGAAATCGTTTTGGGACGATCAATTTGAAAAATGTCTTTGAATAATAATTCATATTAAAAATCTGTAACCCTAAATACAAATAGTGAAGCCAGCTCTACCATATAGAATTCCCTATTCAATCTTTCTCCTACTCTCGAATAACTGCACCATGTATTACAGGTACAATCTTTCATTACATTGCAATTTATGGAGCATCCTCCAGCAGCAATTGGAAACAAATTCGAATCGAGCAAGAAGTGTTCCGTTGTGCAGCGGGTTTTTAATTTAACAGACAGTTGTATCCTTCAACGTATCGAGCGATGCGTAGAAATATAAATCCTATTTAATTAACACTGGTAGGCAGATCCGTGCAAACAAATAACACTCTCCCTCCCGGTTCATTCGCTTCTGATACTATCTCCCTTTTTCGCGTTTTACCCGCCCCAAAACCGCTACACCTCTCGTTCCCCGATATTGCCGAATGATAAAGAGCCGGTTAATTGCAATTAAATCAACAAACGCAAATAAAATACCAGTGCATCGTTCGAACCCTCTATCGACGCGCTCGGTATCGCGAGTGCGGTAATACGAGACACACATACGTGTCAAACGTGAAGAGGTTTTTGAGTGTCTGCTACAAAAACATCGGAAATACGAAATGCCGCCGTGTAAAATAACTTTCGTGTTGTTCCAGCTGCTATTATCGACAATACTGTTAGTAAGTTCTAAAAAAACACCAGCAAAAAGATGTACGTTTCGACCAAAACATTTCGTGAAAATTATTTCACGAACGAAACAATCTGGTTTCGAGTTTCAAGTAATCTTTTTCCATTAATCGATGAATTCTGGGCATTTAACTACGGTCCGTTAACGCGTTATTCCGTATTGCGAGCTCGGATTCGTGTTTGAAAGCAAAATAAAAATGTGGAATAACGTTACTTATTATAATTGTTTGGCATATATTTATAATTTGGTACATTTATTCTCGAATGCAGAAGCGTTTCTTTTTCAATTGCGCCACTCGCCGAAAACACGCATACGTTGTATCAGCCGCAGATTACAAAACTTTCCGACAATATAGCGGCGGTATCGTGGCTCCCGGACGTTAAAACTTATTTAGTATCATGTTCGAAGAGTAATTGTACGCAGGAGAAGAAGAAACGTCTATAACGCCGGCAGAAGTTGATGCTGGAGGCGCTCGAGACGCGAGACATGGGGGTGGGGACGGTATCTAGAAATTCGAAATTCTAGCCGAAGGTGCCTGCAAGGAGAGAAGTTCACGAAGAAGTTGTTTACGCGAAATTCTCTCTTCGCACGGTTCGAGGAACCGGTAAAGTCTTGCTTCGAAACGCTGTAAAGCATCAGTCAAATGTTGTTGCTATGTATATTAAAACGCAGGAATCCGGCGCGCCTGCACGCCGGAAGTGCAAAGAAATATTGCTCCAGTTAGGACGCTGCATGCTATCGCTTATACTGCAATTGTTTAAACTGTTTAAATTAAGACAACATGTATTCTCATGGCGTTTGTCTAGCACTGGTAATTGTACATACAATGTGAGACGAGAATCGAGGAAAATGTATCTGTGACAAAATTTTCCCAGTATTTATCTTGTTTACGATACCTATATTTTTATAGAATAGAAAATAAAAGAGCCTGAAACGTAATTTCGTTATTCCTGATTTTAGTCTTATTCGGTTCTGTGGAATCATCCCCTGAAATATGTACCACTAGTATGTGAATATCCTGTGGATATACCAGACTTTTACATTTCGAAGGTAATTTCGGTCCAACGCTTTAGTTCCATCAACTTTCCGTCGACAGGACCACGCCGGGCCTTTAATTACGGACACGCCTTCTACGAAATTAAGAATTCGGCGCAATAAATAACGTTTTAATCAGAGGATTCCTAGCTACTCTCCTCGCCGGAGAATGGATCGGAGGCCAGGGTGCAAATTAGCGACGGTGCTGCGCTATTATCTTAACCCCTTTTCCACCGAATTTATCGTTCTTGGTAACTAATTGCTGCGCTCGATCGGTGCCTAGAAAATGTATTTTTCATGTCGAATGATGGAACGTAAGAAAGTGAATTAAATAGCAGTACAAATGATTATGGTCTCTCAGTGTTTCATAACTTTTGGTTAATATGGAATAATAAAGAATGCACGCGTAAAAATGCCTCTCTTATTGGAGTAGAACCACTAGAAATTGTTAGAATACATATAATAAATGGAATATTTTCACAAATTCAGACGAAAGTATATAAACATCCGCAGTCTATAATATGTATAAACTTAGTACCAAAATTGATCGTTAAATATACGTAAACTACTACGACATCTTTCCTTCGAGAGTGTGTATTTACGAAGACATCGCAGACATCAAAGAAACGATTACAATTAAATGAATTAATGCCGATTTGATTTAATAAGTCTCGTCGAAATTCGTTTGTATCCGCACTCTGTAGATGTATTCCATGGCTGAGAGATTCGGTGCCCAGAAACTCGTCGGCCAAAAGACAGCCCCGCGTACAATACACGGAGGCCTTTAGAATTGTATTTCCCTTGAAGTCCTCGCATAATATGGCACATCCCCTGTCAAACCGGCGGAATTGCGTCAGTCCCAGCACTTTCTTAGCTTTCAGTCTGCTCGAGTCTTTTGTTCTTCCGTCTATCCCGCCTCGTACGAAGCTTCTGAATGATATCTCGTGATTTGAAACCCGTGCGTCTTAACTCGCGATTACTGCGCCATTTTCTTCCGACGACGCTGAACTTTGCGTAACAAAGAAAGCGCTTAAACAATATGGCTCACGTCGTTGGGCAATAGCTTTCGGGAAATTAATGAAATACATTATTGGAGGAAGTAGGCAAATTATAAGAAGACTGGAAATCAATTAAAAAAGACAAAGAAAGTCAAAATTTAATTAGACGGTAGTTAGACGGTAAAGAGATGGTAGGGAAAGAGGGGTACTCGGCAATTAAATTTCGACTATAGCTCCGAGCTAAAGATAAAAAAAAACTGTTTTATCAGCGTCGTATCTACATTTAAAATTGCCCAGAATTTTATATTTTCTATATCTTCTATTCTCTCTCGGTGTAGTCACATGCAAATCCCGTAGACGGAGGAGCACCGTGGCGGGAAGCGCATTTCTGTAATTACAAGCCACGTCAGTTTTCTCTGCCACATTCTTTGCACGAAGCTCCAGCATTTTCCATTACGATTCCAATAAATTAATTTTCAGCTGCACCTCCGCCGCCCGCCTTTCCCCCGATATTGGGGCGTCCCTGACGCCCGGAGAGGAAGACGGGGGGTCTTATACGTACCATTTATACTCTTTACGGGGTAGCGTCAGTCTGCGGGGATTCTAAGGTGCATCCCTCGATCTTCGTTCCAACCTTTACCTCAGCCCTTTCCTTACTTACTTCAGCCTCCACTCGTCCTGCCACGATGCGAGGGGAATCTTAAATCCAGTCCTCCAGCATTGATGAATCCGCTTTGCCCGGAAATTGTTCCCATACGTCTCCGAGGGCAAGCTTTTCTTGCTTCGCGAAACCCGCACGACTAAGAGCTTGCTCCTTTGACAAATCATAAACGACGATCTTCTTACGGACCGAACAAATTATCTTTAAAATTCCCGTTCCACGACGTTTCACTCTGTTCACCGTGATCGAAACAGTCGCCGGAGCCTTTTTAATAGATTCCTTTTAGACGGTTCGAGAGGAGTTTCGATGAAAAAATGCGAGATAAAATTCTGTCAGAGTTTCAACGATATTTTCTTATAAATCATTCCACTTTTTATGTGTTCTAGGCAATATATTGACGATACAACTCAACGAATGTGTATAGTACAAAAATAATGAACGTCTGGATGACAACTAGACCATGGCAATTTCTGACGTCTTTGTACATCCTTCGACGTGAGTGGTTACAAGCCAATTCGAAAGGCCAGCCCCATGAAATCCTTTCTCATTCGTGGAAACGGTTGTCTGGGACGACTGTCGGGTCGAATGCATAAAGCGTGAATAATATTAGGTAGGTTATGCTGCCGGTGGAAATGCGCTGAGATCGGGCACGGGTCTTTCACAATAGAGGATTATGCCATTGAAGTATCATAATGACGTTGTGCGGGCTGAATAGGGCGGAGTCAGTACGGGGGTAAGGTGGAGGTCAATGACATTATGCAAATCGTATTACCGGACATCACGGATATTTCGCAAAGTAGAGAGATACGAGCACGCTTGCAAAATCTTCCGCAACGAGTGGGCCAATATAACCGCGTCCTTTTAAGAGTCCTTTCCAAGTCGCTTCTACTACTGATTCTCGTCAGAAAGATATATAGGTACATCAAACTGGCCATTTCATACGTGAACACTGTTATGGCTACTATCCTGAGATGAGGCACGTTGTAATTATGAACATTTCTGTAGATATTTGTTCAAACCCTTGTTTCTCTAACCCTTGTCGAGCAGGGGAACAGCAAATTTTATAGTATTGTTTCGACAGTTCTACAGTGTACAAAGTTCGTTATAATTCGTCGATTGAACTATTATTTTTAAAATACGTATGTGCCAATGCGTTCTGAAAATAAATTCCAATACATTTAATCTCCAAACGCTACGAAATAACAATACCAATAGCTTTGCGATATGTAAAATTCAAACAGCTAATCGATTTTCGGATTAAAGCATTATTTATTAAATATCTTTCATTACGCATCGAAAATACATTTCGATGCATGCAATTTACACGTGACAGGTTGCGCGAGTCTCAAAGAAATTTCAATATTCTGTCAACCGTTTTGCGATATTTAATACGTAAAACAGGTTACCAATGCAGACATTGAATAATTATTTATTGTTGGTTCTATTCATTCTAACTTCTCATTTCCCCGAAACCTAAATAAGTTGCAGCTATGAGTTTGGATACAAATATACAATAAAAAAAAATACAGTAGGAAACATAATTTTAAGGCATATTCTAATTCTCTGAATATCTTCACTATATAAACTAGATCTGATCTTGTTATAATTTTCTATCCCAGTCTCGATAACGTAGAATAAATACAATAACCTCTCTAAAATTGATGAAAATCATTCACATTTCCATCAACACCAACCAATAAATTCTTCTAATTCGTCCATTCTCCGCGAATAAAATTAAAAAGAGTACAACTAGTCATTCGAGGGTTCGTCGCCCTAGTCCACTAGGCGCCCAAGGCATTTGCCCGACTGGCAGCGCGTAGCTACAGCAACTGCATCCACCCTCCAGCATTCCCCTCTCGTCTAGCATTCCACGATAACAAACGCGACGGGATAACGTCGATCGGTGTCGCAAGCTTCTCCCAACCCATAGGTTAGCTCCATAGGAGACTTCGGTTTGGCGCCCCCGCGGCGGAGTTAGTTATCGGGTGGGTTTCAGTGAAGCGTAAGTGGACGTCAAGAACGGGAGCTGTGCACGTTCATCGACGAGCGTCCCACGGGTCAGCTTGAACACCGTGTACAGAAACATAAAGTTGCCACTTCTTCGACAAGTTCGGGTGGGAAGTCTGCGAGTAAGCCCTACGTCAGTCCTGGCGGATCGGTTCCTCCCTCACCTTTCGTACACTGTCTGCTTGCGCTTCGCGCTTTCGCACTGGCCGCGACCACATCAAAGCGCTGGTTGAACGAGCTTTGAGCATGATACGCCGTGCCGTACCCTGCCTAGCTTTGTGACACCGCAGCCAATATAGTCGGGGCTGCCTGTTATTCCTCAGCTACCATTCAATATCCTTAATTAAATTCGGAAGCTTATTCACTGTGGTTAATTACGATTTCGTTCGGCCGGCTTCCGTTCGTCCAGGGCGTCGTTAAACGAGACACGGACCCGCCACTCCTACACAAAGCAAAAAGCCCTTGGAAGAGCTTCGTCTACCCGAACCGTTCGAAGACCATCGTGGTTGAGTTCTCGAGGCGCACGGGAACACCGATTTCGATCTCGTCCACGGTCGGGTCGATGGGGCTCTGTGTTGCCCGGCGGTTTTGTAAAGCATCGTAAATAGATAGGGGCAGCATTCAGCGAGTGCTCTGATCAATAATGTAGCGCGTACAATGTAATCGATGAGCGAGAGCCGAGGGTAAGGCGGATAATTTCGTGGTAGCGAGAATTTTCTCCTTCTTCTTGTTTTAGACATTAGAGAAGAGGATACGCTTGCGCGAGCTTGACTGAAAGGTTAAGGTATTGAATAAAAAAGGATTTATTTATCTATGTATATAGTATTCAACAGTATGACTCTAACTGTGAATTATTCAAACAAGTTTCTGAAAAATGTTTTATTACATTTTTATGTACTTACATTCTCAACTCGTTTAATTTGTTATTAATATACGGGAGGAATTATGCGTCGATAGAGGTAAATCGTATCGCATCAATATATTAATACTGCGGATGCAATTTTACATAACAATACGAATGAACTAAAAAGTATTACGTTCGGTATAATTCCATAATTAATGTTTGTTACAACGCACGACTTTGACTTTACAGAGGATTCGTGATTAATTATTCAGGCCTCGGAATAAAACATTGCATAATACTGTATTTTAATCGTAAAGATCTAAAGTAGGTATTTCATTCGAATTTTAATAATTCCATTTGATTCCATTCGATTATCCGATTTATTTATTACTGTTGCATTTTGGGTAGAATATACTTTGAATGATTTAGATAGAACGAAAAAATCCAAAGAATTTATTCATAAAGTGATTATATTTAATTTTTCCATAGCTAGGAAATGAATTGTATTTATTTTAGATATTCATCTATTTAACATTTATGCTAACGATAATATATATTCTCCAGAAAATGGACACCTGTAACGTATCGTGTAAACGAGTACGGCAGCTTACATTGAACTTCCCATGCACGATAATCTTTAAGAATTTCTGGTCAAAGAAGGTTTCCATGTGAATTATGATGCTTGCTGTCGAAGAATGATAAGAGGGTAGTTTCCAAGACGGTATTTACGCGCTTAGGATGACGGGGTGCCTGGTGAATGGAACGAAAGAGCAGAAAATACGTTTGTATGTCCGAATCAAGTTTTAAGTCCTCAAAGACGATCCGCGTTGTGTTCGCTTCAGACGTGGGATTTCGAGAAAGAGGATTTTCAACATAGTGAGCACATATACATGCGTGCCCCAACAACTCCTCCACTTGGAACATATTCAACAATGGACGATTTCATGATTTAAAATATGTATAATACATCAGACGAGATATCTGCTACCTTAGATTTAACGTTGAATTGCTAGTATGCTCATCTTAAAGCTCAATATCATTTTTTAACGAGTTATAATACTTACAGCTTCGAGCAGCGATATATCCCTCTTGCCACTCAAATGATTATTAATAAATAATCTTGTCAAAAAAAAGAAATCACAACCTCGCCACCTCAAATAACAAATATTTATTTCAGTTAACATTTACTGATAATTGTCCTCCTTCTACCCACAGTGAAGTATCAAGGTAGACGCATATTCTTTCGATAAACGCCGCGACACGTTCCCGAGCACATCGTACACCCTTTCCGCTCTATTTCCGGGCTGGCTGTGTTTCTTTGGAAAATCCCAATTACTTTTATGAGGGGGAGGTGACAGGAAGGGACCAGACTACGTCACATTCTCCTGCAGGATTACCCTGGATGCTTGCTCCCCGCTTTGTCTCCGAGTCTCAGATCCAACTTCCGTTCTCAAGCCCTTGCCGGCTAGGAACGGAGGAAAGACAGGAAGGGTAGGGGGCGGGGAGAGTGTTCGTTGGAGATTCGAAGGTGGAAATGAACTGCCGGCATCAACAACCTTAGTAATGACGCGGCTCCCGTGTCTGAGTCTATCTTCACTTCGTCGCTCATTCCCGAGCGCCATTCCCAAACAATGGTCGCACTTGAAGCCTGCAGCTTAGCGACGAAATGATAGTTTGGACAGCTTGCTAAATGAGATGCTCCATTTCCAGGTCTTCTCCAGCCTTTCGAAAATCGAAAGCCCCCCCCCCCCCCTCCCAACGAGCCGCGATTTTTCATTTCCAAAGGCGCGCAAAGTGGAGTACTCGCAACTAATGTGCCTCGTTAATTGTCTGGCAACTTGGTTTCTGCTGTTACCTAGCTGTCTGGTAATTGTTTCTCTCGCGTTCGGTATCCTCGAGCATTATGCATTCTACGCCTTTATCTGCGTGTAATAATTTCAACTCTGACGCGTACTGTTCAGAGATCGTAAGTTGCCGAGGGGTTGTCGAAATGTACAGCACAGGGCCAAGGGGACCAACTCGTGAAATCACAACCACGGGAAACTTAAGGTGGGGATTCTTTAACATTTTCTATTGGAAAAAGTATGCAAGATATTAGAAATTTTACAAACGTTTGTATTACTATTTAAGTATGACGTATAACATTTTATAGATGGAGATACCCAAAAATATGACTGACTAACGAGAAAAATAAAAAGGATAATCTTTCCAAATTTGTTTAACAGCAAGAAATTGCTATGTTATACATTACACGTAACTTACGATCTCTGAACATAATTAAGTATCACGATACACTTTGTCATAGGAAATGCCAATAAGATGGACGCGTGTTGCAGATAACGTCGAACCATCCACGTCTCAAACACGCTGTCATATTTCGTTAAACCGATCTATAAAAGTTACTGGAAATTGTCGATGGCATTACAGGTCTCCGTAAACTCGGTTCAATCATGAATCAAGATTTGCCCCGACCTCTTTCAAAAATTGAAGCATCGCGCGCGCGTGCGTCGAGAGTATCGGCGAGCCAACTTTCGAGCCACTTTGCCAGCGTAAACTATTTTCACAATTTTCATATCCATCAACGTTAAAGAGCGGCGATGCATCACGAACTTCATCGCTTTAATGTACCTCGAAGAGCAAGACAAACCTTGGAATGTGTACACGGCCAACTTCTTTTGCCCAGAATCGATCTATTATAGTTTAAAAGCGGGTGGTGGTGGGGGGGGGGTTCAACTTTCACGATAAATCTTGGCAGGGGCGCGCTGGTCAAACATTTTCCGCGATAGATCCGGCGGGGTACGCGAACTATTAACGAGACGATTATAATGAAAATTAAAGGAGATTATTCGAACTCGAAGAGCCTCGGACGACTCCGACCGTTTTCGGATCAAAATAATGCGCGGGGGCCACCGCCGCGAATAAACGCGGGATTATACTTAATAGCAATCCACGGTATTGTGCGCCAACGTTGAAGAGCGCGCATAAGCGGCTTTCGAATCGTGCCCGACCTGTAGTTCTATGGCAACTGGCGTTTCGCGTAATTCACTTGTGCCCTCTTGAACCCCGTGGAAAGATCTTAAGTATCGCGAAACGTATTTTGACAGACCGTAGCACGTTGTGCACAGGCATCTGAATATTGTTAAATAATACAGTTAAATCTATATAAAAATACAAATACAGGGGACCTAGTTATGTTTTGTATCGAGCCATCAATAAGCCATTCATTTCGAATTTTTTGTACAATTTATATATTCTCTTTTTGAATGTATAATCGGGGGAAGATTGAAAATTATGCTTTTCCTTTTCAAATAATAGGTAAATTCACTTCACAGAAGGGACATAATTAATTTCTACGCATATTAATTTCCCCGTAACCGTGGTTGGGTCGGATTTCGAGGAAAGGCCAGATTAACGGTGGAACACATAACGTGTTCAACCTTATAAACTGAATCGAGAGCCATGAATATCCTTCAGCTGCAAGGCATTGAAATCTTCGAACGTGCCGTGGAGCACTTTCAGCTGCTGGAGCCTTTTGACGTATACCGTGCA